>NC_069506.1:288206250-288506250 GCF_027579735.1 Bombina bombina
GTGGCACATTCCACTGCACTTAGAGGGGAAGAACAGAACTCTCTTTTTCACTTTAGCAAAGCTAGCAGGTTCACAGGACAGCAACAAAATATATGAAAGTTGTTTTTTCTGTTTTTGTTTTGTATTATGTGATTTAACATCCAGCCCCAACCCTATGTTCCACTTACTAATGCCTCTCACTGGATTGGTTCAGCCCAGAAATCAGTAGTGCGCTCTGTAACAAATCTACTGCACCCATAAATCAGTAGTGCGCTCTGTAACAAAACTATCACACCCAGAAATCAGTAGTGCGCTCTGTAGCAAATCTACTGCACCCAGAAATCGGTAGTGCATTCTGTAACAAATCTACTGCACCCAGAAATCAGCAAATCTACCAATCTATCAAAATGGAAACTATTCAGACTATTCTGCCTTTTGTTCAGGAAGGTCAGTTTATGTCCACAATAGATTTAAAGGATGCTTACCTTCATGTTCCAATTTCAGAGAACATTTCCTGTTTCTGTGGTTTGCCTTTTTAGACAAGCATTTTTAGTTTGTTGTTCTACCATTTTCTTTGGCTTCAGTTCCAAGAATATTCAAAAAGGTTCTGGGTGCCCTTTTACTCTGTGATCAGAACTCAAGGTATTGCAGTGCTCAAGCTCCGTCTTTTTCTTTAGCAGAATCTCACACCAACCGACTCTTGTTGTTTCTTTAACAACATGTTTGGATGATCAATTTTCCAAAAAGTTATTTGATTCCTCAAACAAAGGTAACTCGGGAAGCATGGTTATTTGGTATGCGGCACTGGTTCAGATGTCCAGCTGCGCTCCTTGGCCTCTTCCAAGAAGGTCAGACCTTCTGTCTCAAGGTCAGTTGTTCCATCTGGACCACAAGTCTCCAAACTTGATGGCATGGAAATTGAACAGTTAGTCCTTAGACACAGAGGTTTCTCTGGTTCAGTGATTGAAAGCCCATAAGCCTGTAACTAGGAAAATTTATCATAAGTTCTTGAAGGCCTTTATTTTTTGGTGTATGGTTCACATTTTTTCCCTGGCATTCTTTCAGAGTTCCTAGGATGGTCTGGAGAAGGGTCTATCTGCCAGTTCTCTGAGGGGGCATGTTTTTGCCCTTTCACTCTTGTTTGCTAATCTTCCTGATATTCATGGTTTTGTTCAGGCTTTGGTTTGTACTAAATCTGTAATGAAGCCGATTTCTCCCCCATGGAATCTCTAACTTGGTTTTAAGGGGTTTGCAGTCTCCTCCTTTTGAACCTATGCATAAGATGGATATTAAGCTACTTTCTTTGAAGGTTTTATTCATTTGGCCATCTCTTCTGCTAGAAGAGTTATATGCTCTTTCCTGTGATCCTCCTAATCTTTTTTCATCAGGATTATTCCGTTTTACAGACTACTTTTGACTTCTTGACTAAGGTTGTTTATTCAGATAACTTAAAGGGACACTGAACCCAATTTTTTTTCTTTCGTGATTCTGATAGAGCATGCAATTTTATGCAACTTTCTAATTTACTCCTATTTTCTCCGTTCTCTTGCTATCTTTATTTGAAAAAGAAGGCATCTAAGCTATTTTTTTGGTTCATACTCTGGACAGCACTTTTTCTATTGGTGGATGAATTTATCCACCAATCAGCAAGGACAACCCAGGTTGTTCACCAAAAATGGGCCGGCATCTAAACTTACATTCTTGCATTTCAAATAGATACCAAGAGAATAAAGAAAATTTGATAATAGGAACAAATTAGAAAGTTGCTTAAAATGTCATGCTCTATCTGAATCATGAAATAAAAAAATTGGGTTCAGTGTCCCTTTAAGCAGAGATATTGTTGTCCCTTTATGTCCTGATCCTAAGAATACTTCAGAGATATCTTTGCATAATCTGGATGTTGTTAGGTTATTGAACTATTACATTGATGCTACTATGAACTTTAGACAAACTTCTAGTTTGTTCATTCACTTTTCTGATTCTAGAAAATGACAGAAAGTTTCCGCTGTTTCTTTGGCTTGGCTGAAACATTTTACTTCACAGGGCATACTAGGTGGCAGGTGAGCTTCCTCCACAACGGATCACTCTCACCACCTGTATGAAAGAAAACACAATTTATGCTTACCTGATAAATGTTTTTCTTTTATGATGTTGAGAGTCCATGAGACCCCACCATTATGTTTTATTTGGGTTAATTTTGTCTTTTGCACATCTTTTTTTTTTCCTGCTCCTTTTATGTCTCTCCTTTTTTCATGTTCCAAATAGGATGAGAGCTATTGAAATCCATTTGGCTGATTAGAACAGCCAATAGGATTTCAGTAGCTCTCATCCTATTTCTTATTTGAATTTGAAGATCCAAATCAACCAATAGGAATGCAAGTGACGCAATTTTTAAATGCGTACCTTGCATTCAATCCTCAGTGTGCAGCGGTGATTGTACAAAGAGGACGCTCCATGGCTTCGTGGTCCAAGGTCTTTAGTTCCGCGGTCATCTCCGCTCTGCACTGGCTTGGTCCTGGATGGAGATGGAAGATGTCGCCGGCTCCAAGAAGACTTAACCACCACCTGGAAGAGGACCTTCTCCGCCGGACTTCAGGAATGGTGAGTACCTATTTGGGGCTTAGAGTTAGGTTTATTTATTTTTTTTAGATTAGGGATTTTGGGCACTGAAAAAGAGCTAAATGCCCTTTTAAGGGCAGTAAAAGAGCTGAATGCCCTTTTGGGGCAATGGGTAGTTTAGGATTTTTTTAGTGTTAGGTTTATTTTATTGTGGGGGGGTTTTACTGTTAGAGGGGGATTTAGGATTTTTTAAGGTAAAATAGCTGTTTAACTTAGGGAAATGCCCTACAAAAGGCCCTTTTAAGGGCTATTGGTAGTTTAGTTTAGATTAGGGGGTGTTTTCATTTTGGGGGACTTTTTTATTTTCATAGGGATTAGGTTTAATTTTTTTATTTTGGATAATTTGGTTTATTTTTTTCTGTAATTTTAGCCTTTTTTATTTTTTGTAATTTTAGATTTAATTATTGTAATTTAATTTTAGGTTTAATTTTTAAATTAATGTTAGGATTTTTATTTTAATTGTAATTTATGATTTTTTAAATTAATGTAATGGGGGTTAATTTAGGGCCTGTTAGGTTAGGGGGCTTAGTGATTAGTTATGTGATTGAAATAAGTGGTGTATTCAGGAGATGGTTCCTGGGATTAAGATAAATGGTGTATTTAGGGGATGGCTCCTGGGATTGAGATAAATGGTGTATTTAGGAGATGACTCCAGGCATTAAGATAAGTGGTGTATTTAAGAGATGGGTCCCGGGATTGAGATAAGTGATGTATTTAAGAGATGTGTCCTGGGATTAAGATAATTGGTGTATTTAAGAGATGGGTCCTGGGATTGAGATAAGTGGTGTATTTAAGAGATGGGTCCTGGGATTAAGATACGTGTTGTATTTAGGAGATAGGTCCTGGGATTGAGATAACTGGTGTATTTAGGCGATGGCTCCTGGGATTAAGATACGTGGTGTATTCAGGAGATGGGTCCTGGGATTGAGATAAGTGGTGTATTCAGGAGATGGGTCCTGGGATTAAGATAAATGGCGTATTCAGCAGATGGGTCCTGGGATTAAGATAAATGGTGTATTCTGGACATGGCTCCTGGTATTGAGATAAGTTGTGTATTTAAGAGATGGCTCCTGGGATTGAGATACATGGTGTATTTAGAAGATGGGTCCTGGGATTGAGATACGTGGTGTATTCATGAGATGGGTCCTGGGATTAAGATAAGTGGTGTATTTAAGAGATGGGTACAGGGACTGAGATAAGTGGTGTATTTAAGAGATGGGTCCTGAGATTGAGATAAAAGGAGTATTTAAGAGATGGCTCCTGGGATTAAGATAAGTGGTGTATTTAGGGGATGGCTCCTGGGATTGAGATATGTGGTGTATTTATTAGATAGCTCCTGGGATTGAGATAAATGGTGTATTTAAGAGATGGCTCCTGGGATTAAGATAAGTGGTGTATTTAGGAGATGGATCCCAGCAATGAGAAAAGTTCCTATGCATGTGGGAGCTAATTGTGCTATTTTTTTCTTTAAAACGATGTACAACAAAGTACAACAAAGAAAGAGAAGATTTTTGGAAAATATTATTTTCATACATATAATTTTATACAAAAACATTTTAGATGACTATTTATCCCAGTCGAATAGCTCAGCAATCCTAAACTATGGGGCCAAGCACAAAGGAAGTAGCAAGAGAGAGCTGAGCAATTTAATGCAACTACAAGAGATGGCAATGAAATGTTGAAACACTGATTCCTCTTTGCTTTGCAACAGCAGAAATATAAAAATAATAATACATCCTCAGCATGAGGTAAATGTACTGAGGCAGATATGATGCTCTGAAAATGATGAGAACTTCCTGAAGAAGAAGGTTTCCATGGTGATTTGCAGACGCTCTTGATTACATTTTGTTTAAAATGACCTGCAGTAATATATAAAGCAGAGCGGAAATATAAGTACATGTTCCTTCTTGTTACATATTGCTATTTCACAAATTTATTTTCTATTTCCTTCTATATTTTTATACAGCATACCATTTTAAACAACTTTCCAATTTACTTCTGTTATCAAATTTACTTTGTTCTCTTGGTATCCTTTATTGAAGAGTAAAACTAGGTTGGCTCATAAGAGCTCAGGAGTGTGCATGTGTCTTTAGTACTCTATGGCAGCAGTGTTTGTAGCTTTGTTATACAATGTTGTAAAACACTAAAGACACATGCACACTCCTGAGCTCTTATGAGCCTACCTAGTTTTACTCTTCAATAAAAGAAACCAAGAGAACAAAACACATTTGATAACAGAAGTAAATTGGAAAGTTGTTTAATATGACATGCTCTATCCGAATCAGGAACATTTCATTTTGACTTTACTGTCCCTTTAAGAATTTCCCTTTGTTGTCTTTAAAAACTGTTATAACTGAATTAAATATCAGGAGCAATCACCAGTCGCTTTATTTGTCCTATCTCAGAAACTGGGAGCACCATATATTCATTTGTGAGCATTAAACTTCTCATGATTCAGATGAAGTGGAAAAATATCAGTTCAATTTTTTTTTTCTTCAATTTACCAAGTTAACATCTGTCTTCATAATTTATTACATCTTAGGTTCTTTCCTTGAGAGCATACTGAGGTAAGTTTAGAAGCGTGCACGTGTCTTTGTTGCTATAGAATAACACCAGCCAAGTCTAATGTATTTTATAAAAAAAAATAACATCCTTTTACTACAATTGGCTTTCAATAGCCAAACTCCACTGACCATTTGCCATATTTGGAGTAGCCAAACTGGGCTTTAGTCTGCAGACAACAAGTCTAGCCACGGTCATTATGTTAGTATAAAATGCATCTTATCATTCAAATGCGTCCCTTTCTTAAAGTGAAGGTAAAGTTAGAACATGTTGAAGACACAAATTAATCATTGTAGATTTAAATAAGCTAATCTCTAACTTTTTCCCCCCAAAATTTTTCTATAGGTATGAAATAAACCATATTTATATTTCTCTACGGTTGCGATCTTTACTCCTGCCATCCACTATTACCTTATTTTCTAGTGAGTAACGTATAGAGCGGTCTCACTCACTCTATACGTGTTTCCAAAGGGCGTTCACGATGCTCCGGTCAACTGCACATGCGCAAATCGGAAATTCTCTCCCTACTGCGCATGCGATAATCAGCTACTCGTTTTTCCTATGCGCATGCGTTATTCTTTCTCACAATTTAGTATTGGAATTCCATAATAGTACTACTAGGCATGCGCAAAACTGAAACCTGTGTGGATTTTGAGTTGAAGCAATAAACCTCAGCACATGCGCATATCATCTGGGAGGTGAATGATGTCGATTGAAGGCCGCCTATCGGCCAGATTTTCAATAGACTCTTAAAAAAACGTGACCAACCTGTTTTTACAAGCTGGTCAGCTCCTGTGCCCCTAAGCCTCCTGTTTCAACTCCCTGCAGCTCATCCCTGGAGTCGATGGACAGCGTCGGCTACTGCATAGTGGGACTGAAAGGTCAGTCACAACCACTTATTGTGTTCATGGGGGGGGGAGCGAGTCATTGTCAAATGAAACCTACTAGGCAAATGTGCTCTTCCCTTTCTGCTCTGGAGATGTACAAAGTGATGCACACTAAGGTTAAAATGTCAGTGACTTGTAGTTGCTTGTAGTATCATCCCTAATCAGGATAAATGGTTCTGCCTGTGCCCTGATTGTTTGGAACGCAAACATTGGTCCCTAGCAACCCGCACAGGACTGCGTTTTGTGATTTACCGCCAGTTACCTACCTGCATTAGTCTGGCCAGCAGGTCATGTAATAACACTTGGTGTATTATAAACCACTAGCAAATTTATGTAATCATTTTTTATTACATCTTTTTTTTGGGGGGGCACAAGTAGCTGGTCTTGCCTAGGGCGCAAAATAGTCTAGCACTGGCCCTGTATATATGTATATGCCAAGGCATCTCAAGATCTATATGTGAATATCACATTGAAAATCCCTCTGAGATATTGTTTAATGTGCATAAGATTGTAATGTAAAATGTTTTCATTATCTCCATAGTTAAACATACAATATCTTTATACATATAAATGCATGTTTCTCTATGTATGTGTATGTATGTCAATGTAAAATCCCTACTTCTGATTTTTTTTTCTAACACCCGAGGGGCCCGATCCGATATGCAGCGTCGCCCGCAAAAGCCGACGACTCTGAAATTTGCGCTGGTTTGGTATCCTATATACGGTGTAACCTAGAAGTTACGCCCATATATTTCTGCCGTCGCCCGTAGTTTTTTTGGGCCATAGGCAGGTATACCAAACCAGCGCAGTTTGGTATCCAATATACAGCGTAAGGACTTACGTGGCGAAAATGGAGAAATCTTACTCCATTTTCACCTCGCCACAAAATGCAGCCGTAGTAAGCCTTATGCTGTCTATTGGAGCCCAGTAACTCCCTAAACTAGCTGCTAAATAAACCTAACACCTAACGGATGCGCAATGTCTATCTACCTGTCAATCGCAAACTGCTAAATAAAACCTAACACCTAACGCATGCGCAATGTCTATCTACCTGTCAACCGCGATCCCCCGCCGCAATCCCTAATAAAGTATTTAACCCCTAAACCGCCGCACACGGACCCCGCCGCCAGCTATATTAACCCCTTAAGGACCAGCGACGTACCCTGTATGTCACTGGCCTTTTTTTGGGACTTGATTGTTTTATATTTCGGTCTTGCCACCAGCGTTGAGACTGCTCTATTACACAAAGCCTGCTGGAGGGAGGGCATTAATAGTGTGTTCTTGATAGACTTGTGCTATTATGTCCTGAAAAAACCCTTAACGACCAGTGACATACAGGGTACATTGTGGTCATTAAGGGGTTAAATCTATAACCCCCTAATGTGATCCCCCTACACCGTCGCAAGCTACATTACATACCCCCTAATGTGAGTCCCTTACACCGCCGCCATCTACCTTACCTACCCCCTAAACTGAGCTCCCTACCCCGCCGCCATCTATCTTACCTACCCCCTAAAGTGAGCACCTACCCCGCCGCCATCTATCTTACCTACCCCTAAAGTGAGCCCCTACCCCGCCGCCATCTACCTTACCTACCCCCTAAAGTGAACCCCTTACACCGCCGCCATCTATTTTAAAAATATTAACCCCTAATTTAATCCCCCTACACCGCCGCCAGCTATATTAACTATATTAACCCTAATTATGTTAGGGTTAATATAGTTAATATAGTTATTATATATATATATATTAACTATATTAACCCTAATTATATTAGGGTTAATATAGTTAATATCGTTATTATAATATATATATATTAAGTATAATAACCCTATCTAACGCTAACACCCCTAACTAAATTCTTATTAAAATTGATCTAATTAATATTAATATTATTAATTAAAATATTCCTATTTAAATCTAAATACTTACCTATAAAATAAACCCTATGGCCTAGATTTGGAGTTTGGCGGTAGCCGTGAAAACCAGCGTTAGAGGCTCCTAACGCTGGTTTTAGGCTACCTCCGGTATTTGGAGTCAGTCAAAAAAGGGTCTAACGCTCACTTTTCAGCCGCGACTTTTCCATCCCGCAGATCCCCTTACGTCAATTGCGTATCCTATCTTTTCAATGGGATTTTTCTAACTCCGGTATTTAGAGTCGTGTCTGAAGTGAGCGTTAGAATTCTAACGACAAAACTCCAGCCGCAGAAAAAAGTCAGTAGTTAAGAGCTTTCTGGGCTAACGCCGGTTCATAAAGCTCTTAACTACTGTACTCTAAAGTACACTAACACCCATAAACTACCTATGTACCCCTAAACCGAGGTCCCCCCACATCGCCGCCACTCGATTAAATTTTTTTAACCCCTAATCTGCCGACCGCCACCTACGTTATCCTTATGTACCCCTAATCTGCTGCCCCTAACACCGCCGACCCCTATATTATATTTATTAACCCCTAACCTGCCCCCCACAACGTCGCCGCCACCTACCTACAATAATTAACCCCTAATCTGCCGACCGCAAAGAGCCGCCACCTACATTATAGCTATGTACCCCTAATCTGCTGCCCCTAACACCGCCGACCCCTATATTATATTTATTAAGCCCTAATCTGCCCCCCTCAACGTCGCCTCCACCTGCCTACACTTATTAACCCCTAATCTGCCGAGCGGACCTGAGCGCTACTATAATAAAGTTATTAACCCCTAATCCGCCTCACTAACCCTATAATAAATAGTATTAACCCCTAATCTGCCCTCCCTAACATCGCCGACACCTAACTTCAATTATTAACCCCTAATCTGCCGACTGGAGCTCACCGCTATTCTAATAAATGTATTAACCCCTAAAGCTAAGTCTAACCCTAACACTAACACCCCCCTAAGTTAAATATAATTTTTATCTAACGAAATTAATTAACTCTTATTAAATAAATTATTCCTATTTAAAGATAAATACTTACCTGTAAAATAAACCCTAATATAGCTACAATATAAATTATAATTATATTATAGCTATTTTAGGATTAATATTTATTTTACAGGTAACTTTGTAATTATTTTAACCAGGTACAATAGCTATTAAATAGTTAAGAACTATTTAATAGCTAAAATAGTTAAAAAAAATTACAAATATACCTGTAAAATAAATCCTAACCTAAGTTACAATTAAACCTAACACTACACTATCAATAAATTAATTAAATAAAATACCTATAATTATCTACAATTAAACCTAACACTACACTATCAATAAATAAATTAAATACAATTCCTACAAATAAATACAATGAAATAAACTAACTAAAGTACAAAAAATAAAAAAGAACTAAGTTACAAAAAATAAAAAAATATTTACAAACATTAGAAATATATTACAACAATTTTAAACTAATTACACCTACTCTAAGCCCCCTAATAAAATAACAAAGCCCCCCAAAATAAAAAAAAATGCCCTACCCTATTCTAAATTACTAAAGTTCAAAGCTCTTTTACCTTACCAGCCCTGAACAGGGCCCTTTGCGGGGCATGCCCCAAGAAGTTTAGCTCTTTTGCCTGTAAAAAAAAACATACAATACCCCCCCCAACATTACAACCCACCACCCACATACCCCTAATCTAACCCAAACCCCCCTTAAATAAACCTAACACTAAGCCCCTGAAGATCTCCCTACCTTGAGTCGTCTTCACCCAGCCGAGCCAAATTCTTCATCCAAGCGGAGCAAGAAGAGGTCCTCCATCCGGTAGAAGTCTTCATCCAAGCGGGGCAGAAGAGGTCTTCCATCCGATTGAAGTCTTCATCCAAGAGGCATCTTCTATCGTCATCCATCCGGAGTGGAGCGGCAGCATCCTGAAGACCTCCGACGCGGAACATCCCTCCTGGCCGACGACTGAACGACGAATGACGGTTCCTTTAAATGACGTCATCCAAGATGGCGTCCCTCGAATTCCGATTGGCTGATAGGATTCTATCAGCCAATCGGAATTAAGGTAGGAATATTCTGATTGGCTGATGGAATCAGCCAATCAGAATCAAGTTCAATCCGATTGGCTGATCCAATCAGCCAATCAGATTGAGCTTGCATTCTATTGGCTGTTCCGATCAGCCAATAGAATGCGAGCTCAATCTGATTGGTTGATTGAATCAGCCAATCAGATTTTTCCTACCTTAATTCCGATTGGCTGATAGAATCCTATCAGCCAATCAGAATTCGAGGGACGCCATCTTGGATGACGTCATTTAAAGGAACCGTCATTCGTCGTTCAGTCGTCGGCCAGGATGGATGTTCCGCATCGGAGGTCTTCAGGATGCTGCCGCTCTGCTCCGGATGGATGACGATAGAAGATGTCTCTTGGATGAAGACTTCAATCGGATGGAAGACCTCTTCTGCCCCGCTTGGATGAAGACTTCTACCGGATGGAGGACCTCTTCTTGCTCCGCTTGGATGAAGAATTTGGCTCGGCTGGGTGAAGACGACTCAAGGTAGGGAGATCTTCAGGGGCTTAGTGTCAGGTTTATTTAAGGGGGTTTTGGGTTAGATTAGGGGTATGTGGGTGGTGGGTTGTAATGTTGGGGGGGTATTGTATGTTTTTTTTACAGGCAAAAGAGCTGAACTTCTTGGGGCATGCCCCGCAAAGGGCCCTGTTCAGGGCTGGTAAGGTAAAAGAGCTTTGAACTTTAGTAATTTAGAATAGGGTAGGGCATTTTTTTATTTTGGAGGTCTTTGTTATTTTATTAGGGGGCTTAGAGTAGGTGTAATTAGTTTAAAATTGTTGTAATATATTTCTAATGTTTGTAAATATTTTTTTATTTTTTGTAACTTAGTTCTTTTTTATTTTTTGTGCTTTAGTTAGTTTATTTCATTGTATTTATTTGTAGGAATTGTATTTAATTAATTTATTGATAGTGTAGTGTTTATGTACCCCTAAACCGAGGTCCCCCCACATCGCCGCCACTCGATTACATTTTTTTAACCCCTAATCTGCCGACCGCCACCTACGTTATCCTTATGTACCCCTAATCTGCTGCCCCTAACACCGCCGACCCCTATATTATATTTATTAACCCCTAATCTGCCCCCCACAACGTCGCCGCCAGCTACCTACAATAATTAACCCCTAATCTGCCGATCGGATCTTGCCGCTAGTCTAATAAATGGATTAACCCCTAAAGCTAAGTCTAACACTAACACCCCCCTAACTTAAATATAATTTAAATCTAACAAAATAAATTAACTCTTATTAAATAAATTATTCCTATTTAAAGCTAAATACTTACCTGTAAAATAAACCCTAATATAGCTACAATATAAATAATAATTATATTGTAGCTATTTTAGGATTAATATTTATTTTACAGGCAACTTTGTAATTATTTTAACCAGGTACAATAGCTATTAAATAGTTAATAACTATTTAATAGCTAAAATAGTTAAAATAATTACAAAATTACCTGTAAAATAAATCCTAACCTAAGTTACAATTAAACCTAACACTATACTATCATTACATTAATTAAATAAACTACCTACAATTATCTACAATTAAACCTAACACTACACTATCAATAAATTAATTAAATAAAATACCTACAATTAAATACAATGAAATAAACTAACTAAAGTACAAAAAATAAAAAATAACTAAGTTACAAAAAATAAAAAAATATTTACAAACATTAGAAAAATATTACAACAATTTTAAACTAATTACACCTACTCTAAGCCCCCTAATAAAATAAAAAAGCCCCCCAAAATAAAAAAATGCCCTAACCTATTCTAAATTAAAAAAGTTCCAAGCTCTTTTACCTTACCAGCCCTGAAAAGGGCCATTTGCGGGGCATGCCCCAAATAATTCAGCTCTTTTGCCTGTAAATAAAAACATACAATACCCCCCCCAACATTACAACCCACCACCCACATACCCCTAATCTAACCCAAACCCCCCTTAAATAAACCTAACACTAAGCCCCTGAAGATCTTCCTACCTTATCTTCACCATGCCAGGTTCACCGATCCGCCCTCGGAAGTCTTGATCCAAGCCTCCGAAGTGTTGATCCAAGCCCAAGCGGGGGGTTGAAGAGTGACGTCCATCATCCGGCTGAAGTCTTGATCCAAGTGGGCAGAAGAGGACATCCGGACCGGCAAACATCTTCTTCCAAGCCGCATCTTCTATGTTCTTCAATCCGATGATGACCGGCTGATCTTCAAGACCTCCAGCGCGGATCCATCCATCTTCACCGACGATTTCCCGACGAATGACGGTTCCTTTAAGGGACGTCATCCAAGATGGCGTCCCTCGAATTCCGTTTGGCTGATAGGATTCTATCAGCCAATCGGAATTAAGGTAGGAATATTCTGATTGGCTGATGGAATCAGCCAATCCGATTCAAGTTCAATCAGATTGAGCTCGCATTCTATTGGCAGTTCAGATCAGCCAATAGAATGCAAGCTCAATCTGATTGGCTGATTGGATCAGCCAATCGGATTGAACTTGAATCGGATTGGCTGATTCCATCAGCCAATCAGAATTTTCCTACCTTAATTCCGATTGGCTGATAGAATCCTATCAGCCAATCGGAATTTGAGGGACGCCATCTTGGATGACGTCCCTTAAAGGAACCGTCATTCGTCGGGAAGTCGTCGGTGAAGATGGATGGATCCGCGCTGGAGGTCTTGAAGATCAGCCGGTCGTCATCGGATTGAAGAACATAGAAGATGCGGCTTGGAAGAAGATGTTTTCCGGTCCAGATGTCCTCTTCTGCCCGCTTGGATCAAGACTTCAGCCGGAGGATGGACGTCACTCTTCAGCCCCCCGCTTGGGCTTGGATCAACACTTCGGAGGCTTGGATCAAGACTTCCGAGGATGAATCAGTGAACCTGGCATGGTGAAGATAAGGTAGGAAGATCTTCAGGGGCTTAGTGTTAGGTTTATTTAAGGGGGGTTTGGGTTAGATTAGGGGTATGTGGGTGGTGGGTTGTAATGTTGGGGGGGTATTGTATGTTTTTATTTACAGGCAAAAGAGCTGAATTATTTGGGGCATGCCCCGCAAATGGCCCTTTTCAGGGCTGGTAAGGTAAAAGAGCTTTGAACTTTTTTAATTTAGAATAGGGTAGGGCATTTTTTTATTTTGGGGGTCTTTGTTATTTTATTAGGGGGCTTAGAGTAGGTGTAATTAGTTTAAAATTGTTGTAATATTTTTCTAATGTTTGGAAATATTTTTTTATTTTTTGTAGCTTAGTTCTTTTTTATTTTTTGTACTTTAGTTAGTTTATTTAATTGTAGTTATTTGTAGGTATTTTATTTAATTAATTTATTGATAGTGTAGTGTTAGGTTTAATTGTAGGTAGTTTAATTAATTTATTGATAGTGTAGTGTTAGGTTTAATTGTAACTTAGGTTAGGATTTATTTTACAGGTAATTTTGTAATTATTTTAACTAGGTAACTATGAAATAGTTATTAACTATTTAATAGCTATTGTACCTGTTTAAAATAAATACAAAGTTGCCTGTAAAATAAATATTAATCCTAAAATAGCTACAATATAATTATAATTTATATTGTAGCTATATTAGGGTTTATTTTACAGGTAAGTATTTAGTTTTAAATAGGAATAATTTATTTAATAAGAGTTAATTTATTTCGTTAGATAAAAATTATATTTAACTTATGGGGGTGTTAGTGTTAGGATTAGACTTAGCTTTAGGGGTTAAAAAATGTATTAGAATAGCGGTGAGCTCCAGTCGGCAGATTAGGGGTTAATGTTTGAAGTTAGGTGTCGGCGATGTTAGGGAAGTCAGATTAGGGGTTAATACTATTTATTATAGGGTTATTGAGGCGGGAGTGAGGCGGATTAGGGGTTAATACATTTATTATAGTAGCGGTGAGCTCCGGTCGGCAGATTAGGGGTTAATAATTGTAGGTAGGTGGCGGCGACGTTGGGGGCAGCAGATTAGGGGTTAATAAATATAATATAGGGGTCGGCTGTGTTAGGGGCAGCAGATTAGGGGTTCATAGGGATAACGTAGGTGGCAGCGGTGTGCGTTCGGCAGATTAGGGGTTAAAAAAATTTAATAGAGTGGCGGCGATGTGGGGGGACCTCGGTTTAGGGGTAAATAGGTAGTTTATGGGTGTTAGTGTACTTTAGAGCACAGTAGTTAAGAGCTTTATGAACCGGCGTTAGCCCAGAAAGCTCTTAACTACTGACTTTAATTTATATTGTAGCTATATTAGGGTTTATTTTACAGGTAAGTATTTAGTTTTAAATAGGAATAATTTATTTAATAAGAGTTAATTTATTTCGTTAGATAAAAATTATATTTAACTTATGGGGGTGTTAGTGTTAGGATTAGACTTAGCTTTAGGGGTTAAAAAATTTATTAGAATAGCGGTGAGCTCCAGTCGGCAGATTAGGGGTTAATGTTTGAAGTTAGGTGTCGGCGATGTTAGGGAGGGCAGATTAGGGGTTAATACTATTTATTATAGGGTTATTGAGGCGGGAGTGAGGCGGATTAGGGGTTAATACATTTATTATAGTAGTGGTGAGCTCCGGTTGGCAGATTAGGGGTTAATAATTGTAGGTAGGTGGCGGCGACGTTGGGGGCGGCAGATTAGGGGTTAATAAATATAATATAGGGGTCGGCGGTGTTAGGGGCAGCAGATTAGGGGTTCATAGGGATAACGTAGGTGGCAGCGGTGTGCGGTCGGCAGATTAGGGGTTAAAAAAATTTAATAGAGTGGCGGCGATGTGGGGGGACCTCGGTTTAGGGGTAAATAGGTAGTTTATGGGTGTTAGTGTACTTTAGAGCACAGTAGTTAAGAGCTTTATGAACCGGCGTTAGCCCAGAAAGCTCTTAACTACTGACTTTTTTCTGCGGCTGCAGTTTTGTCGTTAGATTTCTAAAGCTCACTTCAGTCAGCCACGACTCTAAATACCGGCGTTAGGAAGATCCCATTGAAAAGATAGGATACGCAAATGGCGTAGGGGGATCTGCGGTATGGAAAAGTTGCGGCTGCAAAGTGAGCATTAGACCCTTTCCTGACTGACTCCAAATACCAGAGGGCGGTAAAAGCCAGCGCTAGGAGCCTCTAACGCTGGTTTTCACAGCTACCGCCCAACTCTAAATCTAGCCAATGGTTAGTTAAGTTTAAAAAAAAAAAAGTTTCGGCGAATTAGTTATGTTAAGTTAAATCGTTTTTTTGGATCTATTCTGTCAGGTTAGATAAAGTCCCGAATCAGACCCAAATGCTAGAATGATTATTAACAACACACTAGCACACTGAGTATAAACCAGGACCTGACCCCACGACAGCCTCACAGAAAAAGAATAAATCAAGGTTGAGAAGGTACTCACAGATTCCAGGGAATACCACCAGGAAGCTTGATTGCAGATAGGGGGTCAGGAAATAGACGTAGTCAGGCAGGCAATAATTTGGCAACGAGAGATCAAGCAACAAGGTTAACTCAGATTTGAGAGGGTTAAGCAGAGACGTGGTCAGGCTAGCAAAGTCTATTAACAGTATATCAGGCAACAAAGTATCCTCAGGTTTGACAGGGTTAAACAGAGACATGGTCAAGCAAGCAAAGTTTGTTAACACTATATCAGGCAGCAAAGTATCCTCAGGTTTGAAAGGGTTAAACAGAGATGTGGTCAAACAAGCAAAGTTCGTTAACAGAATATCAGGCAACACAGTATCCAAATGAGTACTCACAAAGCCACAGCAAGTAAAAACAAACGGGCATCAGGTGAAGGACACGCCGGAATTTGAACCAGGACTGACGTCAGCAGAATGGGACAGCTTCAGGGAGCATGTGAGCAGAGTGAGACAGCTTCAAAGGCAAAGGATGTTGCTAAGCAACGCAGCAACAGAGCCACAGAAGCGAGGAGCGTGACATTGCCCCCTTTTCAAGGAACCCTCCGGGGAACCAAACCAGGCTTAGTAGGATATCTTTTGTGGAACTGTTTCACTAAAGTAGGGGCATGCACTTGAGAAGCGGGTTCCCAGGAACGTTCAGTAATGGGATACCCCTTCCAATGAACCATGTAATACAAGCAGCTACCCCGTAATTTGGAGTCCAAAATTTGACTGACCTCAAATTCAGAAGAGCCATCGATAAGTAAAGGTGGAGGAGGTTTGAATTTGGTGGAGAATAGTTTCTTCACTACAGGTTTGAGAAGAGACACATGAAACACAGGCTGAATCTTCAAGATCTTGGGCAAAGCCACTCGGTAAGCAGAAAAACAAACTTTGGAGACTATTCTGAAAGGTCCAATGTATTTGGGACCCAATTAGTACAGGGTTGTTTAAGATGAATGAGTTTGGTGGATAACCACACCTTGTCTCCGGTGCAATACATAAGAGCTATACAGCGTTTGCGATCAGCAAACTTCTTATACTTCTTTGCAGAGAGGAGAAGGATCTTTCAAATTATATGCCAATGTTTGCAGAGATCTTTAATGGCACGATCAGCTCCAGGAACTGTAGAAGTACTGGCAGAAATAGGAAAAGTTCTAGGTTCAAATCCATAAGCAGCCTTAAAAGGAGATGTCTGTAAGGAGGAATTGAGTCGAGAATTGTGGGCCAGTTCAGCTAAAGGAAGAAGTTGAGACAAATTGGAATGTTGATAGTTGACATAGTGCCTGAAGAAAGATTCAAGGGATTGATTAACACGTTCTGTTTGTCCGTTGGACTGGGGATTTTGTGCAATAGAAAGAGAAATGTTGATTCCGAACTGTTTACATATGGATCTCCAAAATCTTGAGACAAACTGAACACCACGGTCAGAAACGATGTCCAAAGGAAAACCATGTAATCGAGTGACATGTAGGATGAAGAGCTCAGAGAGCTTCCGAGCGGAAGGCAATCTGGGTAACGGAATAAAATGGGCTGTTTTGGAAAACCTGTCCACTATTACCCAAATAGTATTGTTTCCAGCAGAATCAGGAAGTTCAGTAATAAAGTCCATGGAAATGTGAGACCAAGGGTAATATGGTACTGGGAGAGGTTGCAAAAAAACAAAAGGAAGATGGGAGGCTTGTTTATTTGAGGCACAAGATTGACAAGCTGCAATATAATCCTTGACATCTTTGGACATGGATGGCCACCACACGTGTTGTTTGAGTTTCCATAACGTATTGGTTACCCCAGGATGACCAGCTAAGACACTGACATGAGCCCAACAAAGCAGTTTAAAGAAGAATTCTGAAGGTACATATAAGATTCCAGGAGGTAGTTGATAAGTAGAAGGTAACTTGGTCTGAGCAGAGCGTAGAGCCTGTATAGGAAATGAGGATAACTGAGCAAGTATACTGACAGGTTGTAGTATAGGTTCAGCAACAAATGGCACAGAATCAGTAGATTGGTACTGTCTAAATAAAGCATCAGCCTTAGTATTCTTCGTACCAGGAACATAAGAAAGTACAAAATTAAACCTTGAAAAGAACAAAGCCCAACGGGCCTGACGAGAGTTAAGGCGTCTTGCACAGTGGAGATACTTAAGATTCTTGTGATCTGTCAAGATAAGAAACGGTTGGGCAGTACCCTCTAGCCAATGCCTCCATTCTTCCAAAGCTAACTTTATAGCAAGTAACTCTTTGTTGCCTACATCATAATTTAATTCAGCTGGATTAAATTTTTTAGAGAAAAATCCTACCGGATGAATCTTACTGGTAATGGGATTCCATTGAGATAACACGGCTCCTGCCGCTATAGCAGAGGCATCCACTTCAAGAATAAATTGGAGTTCTGAAACAGGGTGACAGAGGATGGGTGCCGAGGAAAATGCAGATTTCAAAGGCTTCAAATGCCTGTATAGCAGTGCTTGACCAATCTCAGCAGTTTTGGCCCTTTTTAGTAAGGTAATTGAGTGGAGAAGAAATATTAGCAAAGTCTTTTATACATTTTCGATAATAATTGGCAAAGCCAAGAAACCTTTGCAAGGACTTAAGGGTGATAGGTCTAGGCTAGTCCTTAATGGCAGAAAGTTTATCTGGATCCATTTCAAACCCAGACTCCGAAATAATGTACCCCAGGAATGGAATAGAGGTCTGGTGGAAAGAACATTTCTCGAGTTTGGGTAATGTATAATATGAGAAGAAGTGCTTAGGGAATAAACTTCTGTCGCTCCAAAACACAGGTGTGCTAGCCCACCTTAAATATAGAAAGTATACAGATAAAGTAGTGTGAAGAGCGCCAATGAGGTTGTATATTAAAAACAAAATTTAATAACAATATAATATAAAATCAATCGAATAACTGTGGGTCCCTGGTTAGGGGATCAGGTACAGTAAGGTAAAGAATATGGATTTACAGTAAAATACGCAATAAAATATAAAATCAGATTTAAAAAGTCCTCTTAAGAGAAATAATACTCTGTAAGGTGCACCTTATGAGAAAAAAAGGAAAAGGTAGAGTTCAGTCCACAACAGTGTGTGAGTATTCCAAAATGTGGAAGAATAAAAAAATATAAAAAAGAAAAATATAAAAATGAAAAAAAATGTAATATATATATATATATATATATATATATATATATATATATATATAAAAAGAAATATAAACGATAACCGGTACAATTGCACTTAAACAGTTAATGTAATATTAAGCCTCCATAAGGTTTTCGATTCCACTCAAACCCCTTTTATAATCAGTACTCAATATATCCTTATAGGTGAGAGTAACAGAAAAGTTCTGTGATATCCTTTAAGGAGTGTGTCCCCACAAGGCAGCCGGAATAGACAGACCAAACAAGCATTAGAGAATACACCTCCCTCGTTTATCAGGTAGATTGCGGTGGTACAAAATCAGTGTTAAATAACACTAAAACAGCTTGTAGCTGTGATAACTCACCGCTCCTTAACCGAACTTGAGGCCGCGTTCCGACAATACAGAAGCAGTGCTTGTGTTGGATACTCTGTTGTTAACGGCGTCCTGCGTATGATCCTGATTCCGAGATTCGACCGGTTCCTGTCACGTGTTGCGCACAGAGCGCCTCAGCCAATAGGATCGTTGTGCCTGCCAGGAGGCTCCAGGTAGATAATGCTGGGGGGAAAAACACTCGTCCAGAGGCAATAGGGGGAGTGGAAAAGAGGCGAGCTCCTGCTACAACCTGGAAAGCGCTGGTAATTCCAAGCCACAAAAAGAAAAAGAGTGTCCAGGGTTACAAAATAGAATTCAAGACTTTTCCTTCCAGAGGCAGGTTCCACCTCTCAAGATTATCTGCAGACCAGATAAAAAGAGAGGAATTCTTGAATTGTGTTCGGGATCTTTCTTTCCTGCAAGTTATAGTTCCAGTAAGGGAGCAGGGTCTAGGATTCTATTTAAATCTGGTTGTGGTTCTCAAAAAGGAGGGAATTTTTCTAAAGTGTCTCAACAAGTTTCCCAGGGTACCATCTTTCAAGATGGAAACCATTTGTTCTATTCTGTCTTTGGTCCAAGAGGATCATCAGTTCATGACAACCATAGACCAAAAGAATGCGTATCTTTATGTTCCCATCCACAGGGATCATCACAAGTTCCTGAGATTTGCCTTTCTAGACAAACACTTTCAGTTTGTAGCTCTTCCGTTTGGCCTTGCCACAGCTCTCAGAATTTTCTCAAAGGTTTTGGGGGCTCTCTTGGCAGTGATCAGGTCTCATGGAATTGCAGTAGCGCCATACCTGGACAACATATTGGTTCAGGCGCCATCTTTTCAACAAGCAGACTCTCATACAGAGATCTTGTCTTTTCTGCGTTTTCATGGATGGAAAGTGAATCTGGAAAATAGTTCCCTTGTTCCAGCTACAAGGGTAGTTTTCTTAGGGCCATACTAGATTCCCTATCTATGAGAATTTTTCTGACAGAAGTAAAAAAAATCCAAGATTCTCTCCTCTTGCCTCTCTCTGCAGTCTACTGTTTGGCCATCAGTGGCTCAATGTATGGAGGTAATTGATCTGATGGTTCCATGGACATCATTCCCTTTGCTCGATTCCATTTGAGAGCTCTGCAATTATGTATAGTATGATCAGACAATGGAACGGGGGGACCATTCAGATCTGTCTCAGAGAATAGATCTAGATCAGGAGACAAGAGACTTTCTCCCGTGGTGGCTTTCTCAGGAGCATCTGTCTCAGGGCACTTGCTTCCAGAGACCTTCATAGGTGATTGTGACTACGGACGCCAGCCTGCTGGGCTGGGGAGCAGTCTGGGATTCGCTAAGGGCGCAGGGACTATGGACTCGGGAGGAGTTTGCTTTTCCCATAAACATCTTGGAGTTGAAAGCGATTTACAATGCCTTGATGGCTTGGCCTCAGTTGTCTTAAGCCCAGTTTATCAGGTTCCAGTTGGACAATATCACCTCAGTGGCTTTCATCAACCACCAGGGAGAAACTCAGAGTTCCTTAATCATGAAGGAGGTGGCTCGGATTGTTCTGTGTGCGGAAGCTCACAATTGCTGTCTTTCTGCCATCCACATTCCAGGTGTGGACAATTGGGAAGCGGACTTCCTGAGCAGACAGACTTTTCATCCCGGGGAGTGGGCTCTCCATCCGGATGTGTTCTCCAGGTTAATCCTCAAGTGGGGGATGCCAGAGTTGGATCTTATGGCATTTCAGCAGAACGCCAAGCTTACAAGGTACGGTTCAAGGTCAAGAGATCCGCAGGCCACCCTGATAGATGCTCTGGCGGTTCCTTGGGATTTCAGTCTGGCTTATCTGTTTCCCCCGTTTGCTCTCCTTCCAAAAGTTATTGCTCGTATAAAACAGGAGAAAGCATTGTTTTTTTCAAATAGCCCCTGCGTGGCCTTGCAGGATCTGGTATGCAGACCTAGTAAAGATGTCATCTCTTCCTCCATGGAGGCTGCCTCTGAGGAAGGACCTTCTAACTCAGGGTCCATTCTTTCATCCAAATCTTGTTTCTCTGAAGCTGACTGCTTGGAGATTGAATGCTTAATTCTGTCTAAGCATGGTTTTTCTGAGTCGGTCATTGAGACCATGATTCAGGCTTGCAAGCCTGTTACTAGAAAGATTTACCATAAGGTATGGCGTAAATACCTTTATTGGTGTGAATCTAAGGGATACTCTTGGATTAGGATTCCTAGAATTTTGTCTTTTCTCCAGGAAGGTTTGGAGAAGGGATTGCCAGTTAGTTCTCTAAAGGGTCCGATTTCTACTTTATCTATTTTGTTGCACAAGCGTCTGGCGGATGTTCCAGACCTTCAATCTTTTTGTCAGGCCCTGGTTAGAATCAGGCCTGTGTTTCCTGTGTTTAAGTCTATTGGTCCTCCTTGGAGCCTTAACCTTGTTCTTAGAGTTTTGCAGCAGGCTCCATTTGAGCCAATGCATTCTATAGATATTAAGTTGTTATCTTGGAAGGTTCTGTTTCTTATTGCTAGTCTCGGAACTCTCTGCTTTGCAGTGTGATTCCCCTTACCTTATTTTGTATGTTGATACAGTGGTTCTTCATACTAAATTGGGTTTCTTCCTAAAGTGGTTTCAGATAGAATTATTAATCAGGAAAATGTTGTTCCTTCTCTATGTTCTAATCCTTCTTCTCATAAGGAAAGTTTGTTGCACAATTTGGATGTTGTGCATGCTCTCAAATTCTACCTACAGGCGACTAAGGATTTTCGCCAGTCTTCTGCCCTGTTTGTTTCTCTGGAAAGCGTAAAAGGTCAGAAAGCGACTGCTACTTCTCTTTCTCTCTGGTTGAGAAGTATTAGTTGGTCAGCAGCCTCATGAAAGAATTACAGCTCATTCTACAAGGGCTGTCTCTCCTTCCTAGGCTTTCAGAAATTAAGCTTCTGTGGAACAGATTTGCAAAGCTGCAACTTAGTCCCCTCTGCATACTTTTTCCAAATTTTCCAAATTTGATACTTTTGCCTCGTCTGAGGCTTCTTTTGGGAGGAAGATTCTTCAAGTGGTGGTACCTTCTGTTTAGCTCTGCCTGTCTTCTTATACCTCCCTAGTCATCTTTGTCCTCTAGCTTGGGTATTGGTTCCCACTAGTAATTGATGATGTTGTGGACTCTCCATATCTTAGGAACGAAAACAAGATTCATGCTTACCTGATAAATGTATTTCTTTCCGGATATGGAGAGTCCTTGACTCCGCCCTTTCCTTTAAGACAGTTATTATTTGACTACACCTCAGGCACCTCTACACCTTGTGTGATTCCTTGTTTTCATTTGCCTTCGGTTAAATAACTGGGGATTGTGGGTAGGGGAGTGACACTTAACAGCTTTGCTGTGGTGCTCTTTGCCTCCTCCTGCTGGCCAGGAGAGATATTTCCCACTAGTAATTGATGACGTTGTGGACTCTTCATATCTGGAAAGAAATAGATTTATCAGGTAAGCATAAATCTTGTTTTTTGAATAGGTAGTTATTTAATAATTGTAACTTTAATTTAGGTCTATTTTAATTATGTTAAAGTTAGGGGTGTTAGGTTTAGTGGTTAATAGTTTAATTTAGGTTGTTGCGATGTGGTGACCGGGGGTTTAGGGGTTAAAAAGTTTAGTTAGTGTTGGCGATGTTTGGGAACGGTGGTTTAGGGGTTAATAGGTTTAGTTAGTGATGGCGATGTTTGAGAACGGCAGTTTAGGGGTTAATAGGTTTATTTACTGTTTCAGTTAGTGTCGGCAATGTTGGGGAACTGCGGTTTAGGGGTTAATAGGTTCAGATAGTTTTGGCGATGTTTGGGAACGGCAGTTTAGGGGTTAATAGATTTATTTACTGTTTCAGTTAGTTGCGGCGATGTCGGGGAACTGCGGTTTAGGGGTTAATAGGTTCAGATAGTTTTGGGGATGTTTGGGAACAGCGGTTTAGGGGTTAATAGGTTAAGTTAGTGTTGGCGATGTCGGAACGCTGGTTTAGGGGTTGATAGCTTTATTTAGCGATTTAGTTGGTGTTGGTGATGTTAGGGAACGGCAGTTTAGATTAGAACAATGAAAAATTCAGAATATGAATAATGGATCTGAAAATTCGGAAACTCATTTATTAATTTTCGGGATTTTAGTTAAGCTGCCGATTTGGAAATTCAGATGCATTAAAATCTCAGAATCGGCAAAAATTCGGCCAAAACTAAACGCACATATCTAATTTTTATCAGACAGTGTAAATATGAGTGTAACTGTACTGTGTAATGTATTTTTATTAGTGTTGTGTGTAACTCTACTGTGTAATGTATTTTTATCAGACGGTGTTAATATGTGTGTGACTTTACTTTGTAATATATTTTTATCAGACAATGTTAATGAGTGTAACTGTACTTTGTAATGTATTTTTTATCAGTGTTAATATAAAGGTATTGTGTAATGTATATTTATTAGACAGTGTATAGCGTAATTCTATGATTACGGCTATGCCGAAACGCGTAAGCCTGCCAGCCAGAGGTGCCCCATCTCTGCTCTTTTGACACTGTGTTGCCTAGTTTCATAGACCAATAAAGGTTATATTTTATTTTCACTCTAACGCTCTCGTTTACTCTCTTTAGTGGACTTGTATGTTTTTTGCCTGGAGAGTGTTAGTTCCCTGCCTCGTCCCTTTCTCTTTCTCTGGGAGCAACCACCAGATCTGATCCAGGGAGAATTTGACAAGCGGCATCTGGGAGATCTCACAACTACGTATGTGAAACAGCCGGTTCGGTGCCAAAGTCCCGTTTACCTGAGTGGAGGATTCTAATGGTCCTAGGCTGCAGTACCTGGATTGGTGGACATCGGGTGTGACATAGTACAGTCGAGCTCTTTGGTTGGAGGATTGTCCAGTGGAGTCCTGGACACACCCCCTGGTGGGCGAAATACTGCTGATCCTCTGAATGAGCTATCCGGCTGGCTTCATGGCAAGAGGCAAGTGAGTGTGAATATCTATGGAACGCTTTGTGGATCAGTTAGGGTACAGCACTGTACACACACCCCTGGTGGGTGCTTGTGTGCAGATACCCCGTAGTAATCCCGTGACCTAAAGGTGACAACAGCGGAACACTGTTTGGAGTCACTCGGAACAGAGGTGAGACTGTATCATATCATATATATCTGCATATATTTTAATCACACACCACTGCTTTTTGTCTGGTCTCTGCTTCGACCTTTGTCCACCTAAGACTGTATGATTTTGCTCCTGCAACACTGCATATGCATAGTACAAGTTGAGACAGGACGTTTATTTAATTCCTGTTAGGTAAAAGGTTTTCTCACTAACTGTTTTTTGGTATGATAAAAATACATTACACAGTACAGTTACACACATAATAACACTGCCTAATAAATATACATTACACAATACAGTTACACACATAATAACACTGCCTAATAAATATACATTACACAATACAGTTACACACATAATAACAGTGTCTAATAAATATTGGTCTATGAAACTAGGCAACACAGTGTCAAAAGAGCAGAGATGGGGCACCTCTGGCTGGCAGGCTTACGCGTTTCGGCATAGCCGTAATCATAGAATTACGCTATGCTATGATTACGGCTATGCCGAAACGCGTAAGCCTGCCAGCCAGAGGTGCCCAATCTCTGCTCTTTTGACACTGTGTTGTCCTAGTTTTATAGATCAATAAAGGTTATATTTTATTTTCACTCTAACGCTCTTGTTTACTCTCTTTGGTGGACTTGTATGTTTTTTTTTTTTTTTTTTTGTAAGGTTTTTTATTGAGTTTGAAAGGATACAAAAACAAGCATTATTTGCCTCTATAAGTCACATACAAAATCACAGGCAAGACATAGAAAACAATGGAATGACTGTCCTGTATACAAATACATATATCACAAATATTACAATGCTAAATGATAAGACCACAGCATATGATTATTAACACACGAAACTTGACTAGTAAACATAGAGCAAGTAATTTATAACATAACCTCATTTTTAAAATTATGAACGTATATATTTATATATCTCCCATCTAAAAAGGAAGCCACTTTTGGACTTCAATTAATATGTATATTGCGCTTAGGGAGAACTGTAGTTGAAATTGTTCAGGCCTCTTTTTGGGCCTTAATCAGAATATATCCAAGAAATAAAGTCCCAAATCCTAACATGTACAATCTTCTTTCCAAAAAGGCCAGCAAACAACCCCTTGTGTGACAAAACATGAAACAATATGAGGAACGAACAAGAAAAATAAAATAATGCTAAACATGCCTCTTAATTCTCAGATAGTGTATAAACAGTCCCATAACATCTTCAGTTCTCAGATCGCGAGATCGTCATTAGAAAAGAAAAAAAAAATCAGGGACATAGCAGCTGGTTGTGATCTGCCCTGAAATATAATAGTGGGTACTGGGAGGGTATTTAAAGTCTTTACAGCAATAATAAAATTACCTGGCCTTAAATTTAAACTAAAGTGTCACCCTATCCCCATTTTACTGTTTTTCTCAGACAAAGACCTGGCACTCCATATCTGAAAAGACTGTTCTGTTCAAGACGGCCAAAACTGTGCAATAAGTTTCCTGACACCAGCAAACAAAATAGCTAGTTCAGCAGCTGCAGTATGAAAGTGCTCTGCGGGATCAACCGATACCGGAGCGTCTCTGAAGCGGCTCACGACCCTCTGCCAGGGCTGTATTCCATGAGTCTTGATGATCGGGAGAGATATGTGGGCTAGAAACACTCGGGTGAGTATTTTCAGCTTTCAAGCCTTTTACTTCTACAGTGCTTTGTGGAATGTGCGGGTCTCTGGAGTGAAGAGAAGCCCATCTCATTGTCTTTCTACCACACTGATCTAGTCGCCTCCCCGAGTATGCAGGGCATGTGAGGGAGATCGGGTTTGCCTGTCTCGGCTGCTTTCTGTTGCGCCTACCCACTCGAGGTGTCGGGCTGCCTTTGGATCCAGGTATGAGCGGAAATTTTATCTCTTTCTTAGCCGGAGTATCAGGTAAGCTGGCTGGGATTAAGGAGGGTATCTCCGCATTCGGGAGTGCTGCAGGGGGTCGGTCCACATCTTCTAGTGTTCCCTGTTGGGGTCGAGTACTCAGCCCGCTGGAGATTATGTGGGCAAGTTTCTGGTAGTGCTTATCTAGTAAAGAGCATATCGTAGCCTCAAATGGGTGAATGCTGAATGCCATACTTGTAGGATCCAGGAGTAGATATTGCAGCCAAATAGTGGCTGCCTAACCCGTGTTACCGGGGGGGGGGTGTTGTGCTCTTCGTAGCAGGCCGCCGCCTGAAGTTACAACGGTCCAGATCTGGGCTGGAGGGACACAAACACAGTGATCCTAGGATCAATAGAATCAGTGGAGCATAAACGTCCTTCATACACAAGTTTTATGCAGGTATGCTGTAAATTTCCAAAGTTAATCGGCGGATTAATTAGATCTCCTCAGCAGCCTCAAATATTGCGACCAAAGATGGCCGCTGCCCGGACACGCCCCCCCTTGTATGTATTTTTATCAGACAGTGTTAATATGAGTGTAACTGTACTGTGTAATGTATTGTTATTAGACAGTCTTAATATAAGTGTAACTGTGTTGTGTAATGTATTTTTGAAGCAACATAGTAACATAGTAGATGAGGTTGAATAAAGACCGAAGTCCATCGAGTTCAACCTATACAAATCTAAAATATATATAAAAAGCTCCAGTTAAGCTTAAATAATCCCACTAAAAGGTGACCCATTTAATACTAGCAATCATATCCATGAATTTTGTTTATAGACAGAAATGTATCCAAATAATTTTTAAATGTATCTAGGGTATTGACATTCACTACCTCCTTTGGTAATGAGTTCCACACTTTTATTGCTCTTACAGTGAAAAAACGTGTCCATTGCAGGAGATTAAATCTCCTTTCCTCCAACCTTAAATTGTGACCTCTGGTCACAAACAATTTTCTTGGAATAAACAGAGCTTCTGCCATCTCTGTATATGGGCCTTGAATATATTTATATAAAGTAATCATGTCACCTCTTAAGCAACTTTTTTCTAAAGAAAACAGACCCAGTTTGGCTAGCCTCTCCTCATAGGTTAAATTCTCCAATCCCCTTATTAGCTTTGTGGCCTCTCTCTGGACTTTTTCTAGTTCTGCAATATCTTTTTTTGCGATTGGTCCCCAGAACTGCACTCCATACTCAAGGTGAGGTCTTACCAGGGCTTTATATAGTGACAGAATTATGCTTTCCTCCCTTGAGTCAATGCCTCTTTTAATACATGCTAGTATCTTATTAGCCTTTGAAGCTGCTGCCCTGCATTGTGCACCCATCTTTAGCTTGTTATCTATTACTACCCCCAAATCCCTTTCCTCCTGTGTTTGGCTAAGTCTTGTCCCATTTAAATAATACGTAACGAAAGTTCATCCTGCTCTGACCTAATGACCTTACTTAACTTAGTATCATCTGCAAAAATATAGATGTCGCTATTTAATCCTAGCTCCAAGTCATTTATAAAAATATTAAAAAGAATAGGGCCTAGCACTGATCCCTGGGGTACTCCATTGATTACCTTTGTCCAATCTGAGTATGATCCATTTACTACTACTCGTTGCTCACTATCTTTTATCCAGTTATTTATCCACAAACTAACATTTTCAGCTATTCCCAATCCTCTAATTTTGTGCATTAATCTCTCATGTGGCACTGTATCAAACACCTTTGCAAAATCTAAGTATATCACATCAACTGATTCCCCTTTATCTATATTTTTACTTACTTCCTCATAGAATCTAATTAGATTAGTTTGACATGATCTATTTCTCCTAAAACCATGTTGATTAGAACTCATAATCTTGTTTACACGAATATGCTCATCAATATAATCCCTTATAATCCCTTCAAATATCTTCCCCACTATTGATGTCAGACTAACTGGTCTATAGCTACCTGGATCATCCCTACTTCCCTTTTTGGAGAGTGGCAACACATCAGCTTTACACCAATCCTTGGGTACCATGCCTGAGGATAATGAGTCTTGAAAAATTAAGAGTAGAGGTTTGTCTATAACAGTGCTAAGTTCTCTTAACACCCTTGGGTGTATTCCATCTGGGCCTGGAGTTTTATTTACCTTAATATTATCCAATTTGTTCCTGATATCCTCTATACATAAACCAATTAATGGTATGGGCTGGCATGTTCTATTTTGTTCCAAAGTATCATCCAATGGTTCCTCTCTTGTGTATACTGAAGAAAAAAACTGGTTTAGTATCTCAGCCTTCTCCCTGTCACTGTTAATCATGCTACCCTCCCCGCATTTTAATGTACCTATATTGTCTTTCTTAGATTTGTTGCTATTTATGTACTTAAAGAACCTATTAGGGCTAGACTTAGAATCCTTTGCAATTATTTTTTCATTTTCAATTTTGTCTAATTTGATTGCTTTTTTGCATGCATTGTTACATTCCTTATAAATATGTCATTTTAAGTCTGTACTATTTTCTTTGAATAATTTAAATGCCCTACGCTTTTTCCTAATTTCTCTTAACACATTTGTATTTAGCCACATTGGCTTGGATTTTTTATTTTTATAACCATATGGTATTTGTTGATATGTATATTTATTTAACAAAGTTTTAAATGTTATCCATTTATCCTCTGTATTTTTATTAGAGAATACATTGTCCCAATTTATATTATTTAATGATTTCCTTAAATCGTTCAATTTTGCTTTCTTAAAGTTAAAAGTGTTTCGTGAAACTTTTATGTTGTGCAAAACTGTTAGCTACAGCTCTTTGAGCGCGGAAAGGATTATTGCATAAAAGGCGATTGTATGGGCATAATCGCATTTTCCCAAAACTTGTAATTCTTGTGCACTGTAAATTGTTTGCGAAAAGACCATATCAAGCGTGGAAAACCCATACCAAGTTACTTGTAATCTTGCCCTGTGAGTGTAATATAGTAGTCTGCCCTGTTAACTTGTTGCCTCATTTCTTGTATGTTATGTTATGTTACACCTGATCTGGCTCCTGACCCGGCTGCTCTGCACGTGTGGCTGAATGTACTTAAGGGGAGCAGCAATTTTAAGCAACTTTCTAATTACTCCTGTTATCAATTTTTCTTCGTTCTCTTGGTATCTTTATTTGAAACAAAGAAAAATTTATAATAGAAGCAAATTAGAAATTTGCTTAAAATTGCTGCTCTATCTGAATCATGAAAGTTTAATTTTGACTAGACTATTCGTTTCAGATTTGCGCTCAGAGTAGTGACATACCGCGCTTTCCTGACACTTTGTTTCCAGATTACCTACCTATAAGCCTTGCGTATACTGTACTTCTGAGAATGTGATTTTAAAAACTTTCCATTGTACTTCTTTTATCAAAATTGCTTTGTTCTCTTGGTATTGTTTTTTGAAGGATCAGCAATGCACTACTGGGAGTTAGCTGAAGACATCAGGTGAGTCAATGAATGGAGGCACTTATGTGCAGACACCAATTAGCAGCTAGCTCCCTGTAATGCATTGCTGCTCCTAAACCTACCTAGGTATTCAATTTACCAAAGGATACCAAGAGAACAAAGCAAATAAGATAACAGAAGTAAATTAGAAATTTGCTAAAAATTGCATGTTTCTTTTATATGACGAGTCCACGGATTTCATCCTTACTTGTGGGATATTAACCTCCTGCTAACAGGAAGTGGCAAAGAGCACCACAGCAGAGCTGTATATATAGCCCCTCCCATCCCCTACACCCCCAGTCATTCTCTTTGCCTGTGTTATACTAGGAAGAGGTAAAGTGAGATGTTAGTCTTAGTTTCTTCAATCAAGAAGTGTACTATTTTCCTCAGGGGGATATGGAAGAAGTTTTCTGACCTGAGGTTGATGATCTTAGCAGACGTAACTAAGATCCACATTGGTTCCCACAGAGTGCTGAAGGTAGTGTAAGAAATCTTCAGAGTGGAGAACAGCTGCATGCTATAAGCATTGAGGTATGTTCAGTCTTTTTTCCGAGGAGACCTGTTATATCAGAATGGCTGACATTTTTCTTTGCTATAAAAGGGGTTAAAGTGGACCTGGTTTTAAAGGAAAAAGGTGTTACTTTAAATCCTTTATTTAAATGTTTTTTGTGTGACATATTGGGTGTTTGTTATTGACACTGGGAGAGGCAGCTTGTTATTTTATTTTTATTAAGGACTGCAGCATTATGAGTTTGTTTTTTAGGGGGACCACTTGGTTTTTTGTTCTAATCGCTTCCTATGCGGTATTTTGGATTTGTTTGCGATCGCCCTTAATGGGCGGGGGCCTATTTTTCGAGCGCTCCGACGCGCAGTACATTTTGGCTCATTAAGCATCAGGCATGAACTCTGGTTAGGCCTAAACTTATGCTCTGATGACCGGATCGTGGTAGAGTCGTTTTCAAGTACTTTAAGGGCAGGTAGGCGCCACAGCTCTCTCTGAGGTGCAGGGGTAATTTTTTTGAATAAATTGTATTTTTTCACTATAAATGTCCTGATAAGGTTATTTTTGCCTATTGCTCTTAGGTGCAATAATTTTTGGGCACATTAAATATGTGTTGCTAATCAGATTTAGTTATTTAGCTTTTTGGCAGTTTTGGAAAAATTGTATGCTTTTTTATTTTTTAAAGGCGCAGTACATTTTTTTGAAAAAATTGTTCAAAGTGTTTAACATCTTTTAAGATATTGTTAGTCTTATCAACATGTCTGACATTGAGGATACTAATTGTTATATGTGTTTAGAAGCCATTGTGGAACCCCCACTTACATTGTGTACCTCTTGTACTGAAAGGGCCCTACAATGTAAGAAGCATAATTTAAGTAATAAAAGTATGCCTAAGGATGATTCTCAGTCTGAAGGGAATCAGGATATGCCATCTAATTCTCCCCAAGTGTCACAACCTTTAACACCCACACAAGCAACGCCAAGTACTTCTAGTGCGTCTAATGCTTTTACTCTGCATGAAATGGCTGCAGTTATGTCAACTACTCTCACAGAGGTATAATCCAAATTACCAGTGTTACAGGGTAAACGCAGTAGGTCAGGTATTAATGTAAATACTGAATCCTCTGATGCTTTATTAGCTATTTCCGATGTTCCCTCACAGTGTTCTGAGTTGGGGGTTAGGGAATTGCTGTCTGAGGGTGAACTTTCAGACCCAGGAAATATATTACCTCAGACAGATTCGGACGTTATGTAATTTAAATTTAAGATTGAACACCTATGTCTGTTACTTAGGGAGGTTTTAGCAACTCTGGATGATTGTGAACCTATTATAATACCACCAGAGAAATTGTGTAAGATGGACAAATATTTAGAGGTACCTACTTACACTGATGTTTTTCCAGTTCTTAAAAGAATTTTGGAAATTGTTAAAAAGGAATGGGATAGACCAGGCATACCGTTCTCTCCTCCTACTTTTAAGAAAATGTTTCCCATATCTGACACCATTCGGGACTTGTGGCAAACGGTCCCTAAGGTGGAGGGAGCTATATCTACTTTGGCTAAGCGTACAACTATACCTATTGAGGATAGTTGTGCTTTCAAAGACCCTATGGATAAAAAATTAGAGAGTCTTTTAAAGAAATTATTTATTCATCAAGGTTTTCTTTTACAACCTACGGCTTGCATTGTTCCAGTAACTACTGCAGCAGCTTTTTGGTTCAAAGCTCTAGAAGAGTCTCTGAAGGTTGAGACTCCATTAGATGATATTCTGGATAGAATAAAGGCTCTTAAGCTAGCTAATTCTTTATTACTGATGCTGCTTTTCAAATTGCTAAATTAGCAGCAAAAAATGCAGGTTTTGCCATTCTGGCGCGTAGAGTGTTATGGCTCAAATCTTGGTCTGCTGATGTGTCATCAAAATCTAAGCTTTTGGCTATTCCTTTTAAAGGTAAGACCCTATTCAGGCCTGAATTGAAGGAGATCATTTCTGACATTACTGGAGGTAAAGGTCATACCCTACCTCAGGATAAGTCTGTTAAAATGAGGGGTAAACAGAATAATTTTCATTCCTTTCGAAACTATAAAGGAGGACCATCTTCTTCATCTTCCTCCACAAAGCAGGAAGGGAATTTTGCTCAATCTAAGTCAGTCTGGAGAATTAGGGGGCAGACTTTCTCTCTTTGCTCAGGCTTGGGCAAGAGATGTTCAGGATTCCTGGGCACTGGAAATAGTGACCCACGGGTATCAACTAGAATTCAAGGATTTTCTCCCAAGGGGGAGATTTCATCTTTCACGATTATCTGTAGACCAGATAAAGAGGGAGGCATTCTTACGCTGTGTAAAAGACCTCTATACCATGGGAGTAATTTGTCCTGTTCCAAAGCTGGAACAGGGACAGGGGTTTTACTCAAATCTTTTTGTAGTTCCCAAAAAAGAAGGAACTTTCAGACCCATTTTAGATCTCAAGTGTCTAAACAAATTTCTCAGAGTCCCATCGTTCAAAATGGAGACTATACGAACAATCTTACCGATGATTCAGGAGGGTCAATATATGACTACCGTGGACTTGAAGGATGCATATCTTCATATACCTATTCACAAGAATCATCATCGGTTCTTAAGGTTTGCCTTCCTGGACAAACACTATCAGTTTGTGGTTCTTCCTTTCGGTCTTGCCATGGCACCCAGAATTTTCACAAAAGTTCTAGGGTCTCTTTTAGCGGTTCTCAGAACGCGGGCATTGCAGTAGCGCCTTATCTGGATGTTATTCTGATTCAGGCGTCGAATTATCAATTGACAAAATCTCACACGGACATAGTATTGTCTTTCCTGAGATCTCACGGTTGGAAAGTGAACATAGAAAAGAGTTCATTAGTTCCACGGACAAGGGTTCCATTCTTGGGGACTCTTATAGACTCGGTAGACATGAAAATTTTTCTGGCAGAAGTCAGAAAGACAAAGATTCTGAATACTTGCCGAGCACTTCAGTCCATTCATCGGCCATCAGTGGCTCAGTGCATGAAAGTCATTGGATTAATGGTAGCGGCAACGGATATAATTCCGTTTGCCTGCTTTCATCTCAGACCACTGCAGCTGTGCATTCTCGGACAGTGGAATGGGGATTATGCAAATTTATCTCCTCAGATAAATCTGGATCGAGAGACCAGAGACTCTCTTCTTTGGTGGTTGTCGCCGGATCATCTGTCCCAGGGGACTTGTTTCCGCAGACCCTTGTGGGTGATAGTGACAACAGATGCCAGCCTTATGGGCTGAGGTGCAGTCTGGGATTCCTTGAAGGCTCAGGGTGTTTGGACTCAGGTGGAGTCTCTACTTCCAATCAATATTCTGGAACTGAGAGCAATATTCAATGCGCTTCTGGTGTGGCCTCAGTTGACTTCGGCAAAATTCATCAGGTTCCAGTCGGACAACATCACGACTGTGGCATATATCAATTATCAGGGGGGAACAAAGAGTTCCTTAGCGATGATAGAAGTATCCAATATAATCCGATGGGCATAGACCCACTCTTGTTATCTGTCGGCAATCTACATCCCAGGAGTAGAAAATTGGGAAGCGGATTTTCTAAGTCGTCAGACTCTTCATCCGGGGGAGTGGGAACTCCATCCAGAGGTATTTGCCTCACTGATTCTCAGATCGGCAGACCAGATTTGGATCTAATGGCATCTCAACAGAATGCCAAGCTCCCGAGATAAGGATCCAGGTCAAGGGATCCACAGGCCGAACTGATAGATGCCCTGGCAGTGCCTTGGAAGTTCAGCCTAGCTTATGTGTTTCCACCATTTCCTCTCCTTCCACGCATGATTGCTTGAATCAAACAGGAGAGAGCTTCAGTAATCCTGATAGCACCTGGTGGCCACGCAGGACTTGGTATGCCGATCTAGTGGACATGTCCTCTCTGCCATCGTGGAAACTTCCTTTGAGACAGGACCTTCTCATTCAAGGACCTTTCCAACATCCAAATCTAATTTCTCTGCAGCTGACTGCTTGGAGATTGAACGCTTGATTCTATCTAAGCGAGGATTCTCTGATTCGGTCATTGATACTTTGATACAGGCTCGAAAGCCTGTTACTAGAAAAATCTATCATAAGATATGGCGTAAATATATTTATTGGTGTGAATCCAAGGGTTACTCATGGAGTAAAACTAAGATTCCTAGGATTCTGTCTTTTCTCCAAGAAGGATTGGAGAAAGGGTTATCAGAAAGTTCTTTAAAGGGACAGATTTCTGCTTTGTCAATTTTGCTTCACAAATGTTTGGCAAATGTGCCGGATGTTCAGTCTTTTTGTCAGGCTTTAACTAGAATTAAGCCTGTGTTTAGACCTATTACTCCTCCCTGGAGTTTGAATTTAGTCCTTAGAGTTCTTCAAGGGGTTCCATTTGAACCCATGCATTCCATAGATATTAAATTATTATCTTGGAAAGTTCTATTTTTAGTTGCTATTTCTTCTGCTCGAAGAGTTTCTGAGCTTTCAGCGTTACAATGTGATTCGCCTTATCTTATATTTCATTCTGATAAGGTGGTTTTACGTACCAAACCTGGTTTTCTTCCTAAGGTTGTTTCTAATAAGAACATTAATCAAGAAATTGTTGTTCCTTCATTGTGTCCTAATCCTTCTTCCAAGAAGGAGCGTCTGTTACATAAGGTCTGTGCCTTGAAGTTTTACTTACAGGCAACCAAGGATTTCCGTCAATCATCTTCATTATTCATTATTTATTCTGGAAAGTGTAGGGGTCAGAAAGCTACGGCTACCTCTCTTTCTTTTTGGCTGAGAAGTATCATCCGCTTGGCATATGAGACTGCTGGACAGCAGCCTCCTGAAAGAATTACGGCTCATTCTACTAGGGCTGTGGCTTCCACATGGGCTTTTAAAAATGATGCTTCTGTTGAACAGATTTGTAAGGCTGCAACTTGGTCGTCCCTTCATACTTTTTCCAAATTTTCCAAATTTGATACTTTTGCTTCTTCTGAGGCTATTTTTGGGAGAAAGGTTCTTCAAGCAGTGGTGCCATCTGTTTAGGTTCCTGTCTTGTCCCTCCCTTTCATCCGTGTCCTTTTGCTTTGGTATTGATATCCCACAAGTAAGGATGAAATCCGTGGACTTGTCATATCTTTGTAAAAGAAAAGTAAATTTATGCTTACCTGATAAATTAATTTCTTTTACGATATGACGAGTCCATGGCCCACCCTGTTCTGTTTAAGACAGGTTTATTTATTTATTTATTTATTTTTTGTAAACTTTAGTCACCTCTGCACCTTTTAGCCTTTCCTTTTCTTTCGGTCGAATGACTGAGGGTGGAGGGGATGGGAGGGGCTATATATACAGCTCTGCTGTGGTGCTCTTTGCCACTTCCTGTTAGCAGGAGGTTAATATCCCACAAGTAAGGATGAAATCCGTGGACTCGTCATATCGTAAAAGAAATTAATTTATCAGGTAAGCATAAATTTACTTTTTTTCAATATTGAAAGAACAATTTGGGTTTTATGTCCCTTTAAAGTGAAAAATGACGGGGGCTCAGAGATGGATGCCTAGTCTCTGAGCTCCGAGTGGTAAGCAAATAAATCAGTGATTATCAGCCATCATAAGGACCTAAAACCCACTGATCGGTAGCCCTAAAGCTACAAGGAGTAAACATTCTTCAGGAAATTCCAGCAAGATGCGTTAGCGCCACTCAATCAGCCTGAGGCCTAGGCGCTCGACACGCTGCTTATCTAAGCGGATCTAAGACACTACTCGCCAGCCCAGGACCGCAATCCACGCGAAAACCTGGTGGCTATAGCAGACAAAGCAGATCCCCTGAAAGTCAACACGGTAAGAGGGTAGAAACCACGACTACAAGTTTGTCACATTGGTCCGTCATGTTCTGGAACATGTGAGGGCTGAAACGTATTCCTATCTTAAGGAATCCTGCTACTGGGTATGTTTTTCACCACATTACATTGAGCAGCCTGGGCTTTCTATATAAGGACACTGGAGTACTATGCTTTCATTGAGGTCCCTTTACAACAGGCATTTAAAAGCCTATAACATCATGAGCCACTAATAGGCCTCAAGACCATTGCATGCACATATATCTCAGCATATGAAGCAAAATATAGTGCTATACAATCGAAGCAGCAACTTGATATTTGCCTATATAGGCGATCTCCCTTGGTTTAACCCCTGAACTGGGGTACATTGAAAAAGTAAAGATCTGCTGATTTACCTACTTTTATAGAACAGACACAATGATCAGCTAGCAGCACAAATCATAGATCACCTACATCCCTTATAGAGGAAGGCTCCCTACAGATTTATCCTGATCTACTTGGCAACAAAATAAAGCTCTTTTAGAACCAGGAGGTGACCCTCTGTTATCCACATAGCTAAAAATGGCCTCTAAAAAATACACCAAATTTGGATAAGCCCAGCAAACCTTCAGCCATTAATATATAATTAAATCATCTAAAGGTGGTAAACATGCTGCACAGATTAACATAGACAATGAAGATCTAGAACAAGATCAAGAAACAAGTCATATAAATGAAGATCAGATATCTGTCACAAAGGCTGACTTACGCTCCCTTGTCTCAAAACAAGACATCTCATCTAACTTCTAAAGTTTATGGGAAAAGATTGATTCTATGCACACAGCTGTGACAAGCAGTTTAACTGAAATAACATCAGATATCGCTGACCTAGGAGGCAGGATAGAAGTTTTGGAGGAACACAGAGAGACACTTACCGATGATTTATCTACAGTATCTCAAGCTATTACTTCTCAACAATAAGCTCTCGAAGATCTACAAGATAAAATTGAAGATTTAGAGAACAGAGGGAGGCAAAACAATATAAGACTGAAAGGTATCCCAGAATCGGTCATAAACAAAGATTTGCACATATATCTACAACAGCTCTTCAAAACTGTTACAGGAAGTAATGAAGAATCTAGCTTTAATATAGAAAGAGCTCACAGAGCCTTAAGAGCTAAAACAAAAGGAGAAGCCCCACCTCGGGATGTAATAATAAAGATGTTCGCTTTCCAGGATAAAGAGAAGATATTATCTGCAGCAAGAAATAATCCTACTTTTAAATGTCAAGGTAATGTGGTGCAATTTTATCAAGACCTCAGCCTAAGAATACTTCAACGCAGAAGTCTACTGAGACCACTGTCCACTCTGTTTAGAAAACATCAAATACAGTACAGATGGGGATTCCCCTTCGCTCTACACACCATCAGAGATAGGAAAGCTACTGCTATCAAGGATGTGGAGGAAATCCAATTAGTCTGCCAAATACTATGCCTAGAATCTCCTTTGATTCCAAAGGACACTTCATCATCACCAACGACAAGCTCTCATCTTCCACAGCGTACTACTAGACCATTAAAATGGCTAACTGTTAACAGAAAGAAACAGAAGACCTGAGGTGATATAGTTCTCTACAACCGGAGAGAAAGAAACACTGAAAAGGGACATTCACCTTGTGGTCCTCACCACATGATCTTACCTCACCTATTAGCTGCAAGTATGCTCAGTATAGGTGATATATGCGATGTTATATTTAATGTTTTATGAAAAGTTATCTAATGTTACTGATTATCTGTTAGAGTTGAATTATATGTTACTCTCTTCTACACTCCACTCTTTTTTTTTGACCACTCACATGTGAAAATTTATGATTAATAATTTTCTCACAGGGTGGGATTTTTTTTTTACTTACTGTTTACTTATCAATCACTTTTGATATGCTATTTTCTCTTTGTTTTTTATTGATGCCGATTCTTACAACATATGTGCTTGTTTGTTTATAGGACGTTATATAGGTTCAAAGACTAAACCCCTACCACTAACCAAACTCACATTTGGTGCTCACGTAGACACTTTTAGACCATTCAACACTTGTTCACAATGACAACGAAAATCTATCTAATTTCTTTAAATTTAAAAAGATAGACACTAAAGATATGAAAGTCTTAGTGTAAAAGAAAGGGAATTCAGCACTCTTCAATAAATGTATCATTTATTATATTATATTAATTGAGGAATAGCCTGTCATCATGGCAAACATACACATATCTCATTACGTATGAAGTGCAGCTACAAAAAAAGTGCTAAAACATTTATAAACAGATATATATATATAGAATGGTCACGTCTGATGTACAAGAGAGTCACTTGGCATGCAACACCCTGCTGAAGCAAACCCTATATATAATAGGTCTTGTCTGGCCAGGAGAACTTGGGGATCTATGCATGCACAGTTATCACAAAGATGGAAATAATGTTGCTGTTAAATTTACCATCTGCCTCATTTAACAGCAACATTATTTCCATCTTTGTGATGGCATGCATAGATCGCCAAATTCTCCTGGCCAGACAAGACCTATTATATATAGGGTTTGGTTCCGCAGGGTGTTGCATGCCAAGTGACTCTCTTGTACATCAGACGTGACCATTCGATGTATATATCTGTTTATAAATGTTTTAGCACTTTTCTTTAGCTGCACTTCACAAGTAATGAGATATGTGTATGTTTGCCATGATGACAGGATATTCCTCAATATAATATAATAAATGATAAATTAATTGAAAAGAGTGTAAAGAGTGACATTATCCTTTGTAACATCTATGTGCCCAATGCAATCCAGCACACCTTTTTTAATAATATATCTCATCTCTTAACAAACTAGTCGCAACATAAGATCATACTAGCGGGAGAATTTAACATAACTATGACACCATTTAAATCTACCCAAACTACTAAAATTTCTAATAAAAACCAACGCCATAATTGAATAATTAACTCTATCCGGGACATCTTTGCTCCTCTTGCACTCACGGACACCTGGCAAACTTTATATGGTGATACTAACGATACCACATTCTACTCGGCGGCTCATCTGTGTTACACCAGGATAGACTATATATACACTTGCCAGATCCTACTCCCTCTCATACTGTCTTCTAAAATACACTCATGCACTTGGTCAGATAACTCTCCAATTTCTCTCCTTAATGGTGTCCAAGACATTAAGAGGACTAAATCCTGGAGATACGACCGTAGCTACTTTAAAGACACATTAACTAGAGACAAAACTATTTAAAAATTAATGGAATTTTGGAATATCAATTTACATACAACTATCAACACACTAAATACATGGGCAACCCACAAAGCTTATATAAAAGGGATATTGATCCAAAGTAAATCACTTCTGAACAAACAAACGACAAAATAACACAACTCCAAACTGAAATAGAAAATCTAGAAACTCAACATTAACGAACACAAAAACAATCCATGCTATCCACCCTCAATAACAAAAGGGATTTATTAAATGACCAGTACTTCAGCACATGGGTTCGAGGGTTCCTTTATAACAGCCATGAAGGCAATCTATTCAAACCCAACTGCACAGGCCTCTTCTACAGGCTACAAATCCAAACCATTCCCAATTCTCAATGGCACAAGACAGGGGTGCCCTCTCTCTCCCCTACTATTTGCTCTCTGCATTGAACCAATAGCAGCTAAAATTATACTTTCCCCAGATATTACAGGTGTCCAAATATGCTCCAATGTATATAAGTTTTCCCCTAGTCAAACTCAATCACGTATGAATTTAAGTCTATATGATGATAGTGAAGAACCCCCTCTTCTACACAACAATTTTAGGAGACCCTCTACCTTTTTTTCCATTTGGGGCCCAGGGGGAACACATTAAGATATTTAACAAATTAGTCAGTACGGATCTATCCAAACTGTGGGAGAGCAAAAATGGAAAATGGCTCAATAGATTTAATGATAATTTATCTCTACAGGAGAGACATACCCTACAATGCCTAAAGAACAACCCCAACATCGTCATTAAGACAGCGGATAAGGGTGGGGGGGTTGTGGTACAAGACAAACAGGATTATTTAAAAGAAGCAATGAGAATTTTAAGTGAAACAAATACATACAAGAAACTCTCCTTCAACACCACTAAAAAGTTCCTACAGGAACTAAATATTGTCTTGAGCCAAGCCAAATCAAGGGGCATTCTGAACAATGAGGGATTCAATTTTTTGCTAGACAGGGACCCCTCTATTCCAATTTTTTATCACCTCCCGAAGGTTAATAAATCTTTAGTGGACCCTCCGGGGAGGCCTATTATATCTGGAATCGGGTCCCTGTCTAGCAATCTTTCCATGTACATTGATCATTACTTACAGCCGTTTGTTCAAAAAACCAAGTCTTTCTTGAAAGACACAACTCAAACAATAAGAGCATTTGAAGGCATGAAATGGGATAAGGATTTTTTATGGGTTACGTGCGATGTCATGGCCCTTTATACTTGTATTCCCCATGACCTAGGTATTTTGGCCATAAAAGATAGTCTATTTAACAGTCAACTTCCTCAAACACAAATTGATTTTATTTTAAATAGTTTTGATTTTATTTTAAAGCATAATTATTTTCAATTTGATTCACAATTTTATTTACAGTTGCAGGGCACAGCGATGGGGACCACTTTTACCCCATCCTATGCCAATCTTTTTGTTAATTCTTTTGAAAATAAGTATGTTTGGAATAATAATCCCTTTAGTACTAACATAATTAATTACTATAGGTACATAGACGATGTTATCCTTATATGGAAAGGTCATGAGGAACAAGCTATAGAATTCATCGAACATCTAAATAATAATAATATGAATCTTAAATTCACTAGCAAGATTTATAGGGAACAAATGGAATTCCTAGATCTCATATTATTTGTAGATTAGAGTTACCAGATAGCTGTAAAAAAAATTCGGAAACCGACTGATAAGAACGAATTCCTTAGTGCCAATAGCGGACACCTTCCGAGGTGGAAAAAGAACATTCCCCTCGGACAATACCAGAGGGTACGCAGAAATTGCACACATCATGAAGATTATCTGATTGAAGCAAGGTCCCTAGACTCTAGATTTGTCGAAAAGGGCTATGACAACTCCCATTTAACCTCTGTCAAAGAAAGAATATCTAATATGGATAGGAGCATCATGCTGGAGCCAAATAAAAATAAAAAGCAGTTAGCCTCTGGAAAAGAGGAAACATCGTTTCATCACTACCTACAGCCAAGGGAGTAAAGAAATTAGTAATATTTTAAAAAAAACATTGGAGGATCTTGACATCAGATCCTATTTTGGGGGCAGTGTTACCAGATCATCCAACTATCACTTATAAGAAAAATAAAGATCTAAAGAACACTCTGGCTCCATCTAAATTTATTTCAGTTAAAGCTCCAGCCAAATGTTCGAAGGACCATTGGCTCAGTAGAAAGAACGGAACGTGGCCTTGCGGTATAAAAAATTGTAACATGTGCAAAAACATAATCAGAGGGGACACTTCTGACATGCGATTGTAACTGTTACTACATAGGTCGCTCTAAAAGATTGGTTAGGAACAGGTTCAATGAACATCTAGGCAATATTAAAAATGAAATGGAGAACCACAGTGTCCCGTGCCATTTCAAACATTTCCATAATGCCAACAATAAGGGTTTAAAAATTATGGTACTGGATTGGATTCCCCCTGAGTGCTCCAAAAACAGGTTTATGAGTCTAAGGCAGCGCAAGACTTTCTGGATTCACGAACTTGGAACCCTCAATACTGAGAATCCAATAGGTCTTAACATTGATTTGGACCTCCAGGCTTTCATGTAAGCCCTCTGAGCCTTGGGGGTTTCACTCTAGTGTAGGTTTGTTTTTTAGGTCCCATTTCCCCACTCTAGTAGCTCTAGGGTACGTTGGTTTGGATCCCCCAGCTTTTAAGTTTCTATTTATAACATTATGCTCATTTGGTATATAGGTGTTTCAGAGCCTACATTAAGCCCTTTTATATGTTAATATGTGTATTTTAAAGAAATTCTTTTGTGGTTATTATTAATTGTTGTTATTCATTATAGTTCTCATGTGTTCAGTCGAGAACTGTCTGATACATTGCTACATGTCTTTAAAGAATAATAAGTAATCATGCTTGTCGGGTTCTCTTATGCCATTATGTCTCTTTATTTTGTCATTATTTATTGTTCAGCATTCTTTTTCATATTATTGTTTTTATTAGGGCTCTATGAAGGACTTTAATAATATGTGTACCCGTATGTTAGGCTTGGACTACTAGCCAATCAGAACTCTGTACACTGGAGGCGCGTCAAACCCGCCACACTTCAAAAGGATACATCGATCATGTTGTAACTATCTCTTGACAAAGTTGGGTAGCAACCCGACGAAACATGTAGAGTGCCTTGCAAGTGTGAACTAGAGAGGAACAGGAACAGCGTATAGCGGCTCCAGTCACAGAGCCTGTGACGCTGTGTTGATCTCATTCAGTTCCGGTGGCGTCCTAAAGATTCCCGGTAACAGCTCCTGAATGGTGGGCATGTAGAGGAACAGAGATTATATCGTTTCGCCTCTAGAACTCCTGTGGAGGATTCATCTAACTGGTGACTTTTTTGTGCCTGCAATCTTATTGTTTTATGTACGTGCTGTTTATGCACTTTTTAATGTGTCTTGTCGTCTGTACATCCTTGGACTAAATTGCTTCAAACTGCTTTTAAGTTCAGAGGAGGTTGCGCTCTGTCTCTTTTGTTTTTGTTATTAGTCTCATACTTCTCATGGTTGTCAACAAACATAGGACGGGGACGAGGCAACACAGTGGTAAACCGATTACAAACCAATGGTTTCAAGAGGGAGACATGAAAAACATTGGAGATGCGCATTGCAGGAGGAAGGTCAAGAGTGTAGGCTACAGGATTGATCCGTCGGAGTATTCGAAAAGGACCAACATAATGGGGAGCAAGTTTATTGGAAGGCACACAAAGGTTCAAGTTGCGGGAGGACAGCCAAACTCTCTCACCAACATGGTAGGAAGGCGCGGGCAGACACCTACGATCAGCCTGGAACTTTTGATGCTGCATAGAACGATGAAGGCAATCCTGAATCTGCACCCACGTAGAACGGAGTTGCCGGAGGTGCTCCTCCAAAGCCGGGGATAACTTGGAGGAAGCATTAATAGCACTATTACGAGCAAACTCTGCCCAAGGTAACAGTGCAGACCAATTATTGTGGTGATCTGAGACATAGCAATGGAGGAACTGTTCCAGAGCTTGATAAGACCGTTCCGCAGCCCCATTGGATTGAGGGTGATAAGCCATGGAGAAGGAAATCTGGATCCCCATTTGAGCACAAAAAGAACGCCAAAATCCGGAGACAAACTGGCTACCCTGGTCCGACACAATCTACTTGGGTAACCCATGTAAACGGAATACCTCCCGGGCAAAAATTGAAGCAAGCTCCTGAGTGGTAGGCAACTTCTTCAAGGGAATGCAATGTGACATTTTCGAAAAACGGTCAACCACCATAAGGATAACAGTATTGGCATTGGAAACAGGGAGCTTGACAATGAAGTCCATGGAAAGATGTGTCAAAGGATGCTCACCATTAGCAATAGGTTGAAGAATACCCACAGGAAGATATTGAGGAGTCTTATTCTGTCCACAAACTGAGCAGGAGGCAACATACGCAGCAACATCAGAATGAAGACCTGGCCACCAGAAATGTCGAGTGACAGACCAAATCATTTGGTTCTTGCCTGGGTGACCTGCGGCTTTAGGATAGTGGTAAGTGTGCAAAAGTTTAGTTTGAAGATTCTCAGGAACAAAACACTTACCACTAGGTTTCTCAGGATGTGCATTGGTTTGTGCAGCCAGGATCTCCTCCCCCAAGGGAGAAGTCAAATTAGTACGTATGGTAGCCAAAATATGGTCAGGAGGTATAACTGGAGTAGGTACAGACTCCTCCTTGGACAGAGGTGAAAATTGTCGAGAGAGGGCATCAGCCCTAACATTCTTAATACCAGGCAGGTAGGAGACCACATAATTAAACTGAAACAAAAATAGCGCCCATCTGGCCTGTCGGGGCGACAAACATTTTGCTTCAGATAGATAAGTTATATTCTTGTGGTCAATAAGAATGAGCACTGGCATGCTAGTACCCTCGAGAAGATGCCTCCATTTCTTGCGTGCCAAAATTATGGCCAGTAATTCCCTGTCGCCAATTTCATAATTGCACTCCACTGGAGACAATTTCTTAGAGAAGAAACCACACGGATGCAAGGAACCGTCAGGCGTAGGATGTTGAGACAAGAGGGCACCTACTCCAGTCTCAGATGTATCGACCTCAAGAACGAAAGGCAGGACAGAGTTAGGATGAGCCAAAACTGGAGCGGCAGTAAAGGCAGTCTTAAGACTATCAAAGGCCTTAATGGCAGTAGGTGACCAATGGAGTGGATCATTCTCTTTACGGGTCATGTTTGTGATAGGTTTGACCAAGGAAGAAAAGTTTTTTAAAAACTTTCTATAATAATTGGCGAACCCCAAAAAATGTTGAATAGACCAAAGACCAATTGGGCGAGGCTTGTCAGGATCCATGGAGAACCCTGCAATGGAGATAATATAACCTAGGAAGGTTACTTGAGTCTGATGGAACTCACATTTCTCGAGTTTACAAAACAGGCCATTCTCACGTAGTCTCTGAAGAACCCGTGTAACATCAGAACGATGAGCATCAAGTGTGGGTGAGTGTCTGAGGATGTCGTCTAAGTACACATTGTCTGAGACAACGCAAGGGCAAAGCATACTGAACAGAGGCCCTTTAAATAATAATTGATGACATCACAATTCTGAGACTGCATCCTGTCTCACACGGATGATGTACACCAATCTGGCCATAAATGGAAGTGCAGCAAATGAGCAGCATCACACAGTATGCACCAGAGTCAGCAGGAGAGGTGAGTAAAATGGCTGCCAGCAGCACATGGCAAACAAAGCAGGGAAAAAACCCTGACACAATTTCTATCGTCATATGTTTTAGGAGAATTATGCACATTTGTAAGAGAATTAATCTTGATAGTCTCTTATACACAAAGAGTGTCCCAGCGTATTTGTCTTACAGAAAACTGTGTTCGCACACTGGTCTCTCTATAAGCAAAAATGGCAGCAAGCAGGATTGCAACAGTCACCAAGGAAAAATGTTCAGGTTTTTTTTTCTCTGTGTGCAGGGAGTTTTTGTCTGAGACAAAACTCCTCCCCATTTCTTAATCATTCAATAGATTTGGATATGCCCTCTTCTCTAATTGGCTACTGGAATATGCCATTTTTAACAGCCAAATGCCTTTTTGATGTAATACTTGGTTTAGGCCATCAGGGGCAGCAGACAAAACAGTTTCATTTTCAATACTGCTAACAGTCTGTCTAATCTTAAAATGTTTATTAAATACACTTTAGTTTCCAGCATTAATAACTTACATGTTTAATATAGATGGGGTTATTTTATACTATTTACCCTGAGTATTTCAAGATTAAACATGAATATACTCCACTTATAATTATAATATCTTAAAAATGGGTTTAAAAATCATATTTTCTATGAAAAGATTTAAAAGGATTATAATACCTTCATCATGGACTCAATTATTTTGTCAGTTATCATCTTCATATCATATACATGCCTTGAGATCAGCAATCATATGTAGTTTCACATAATTATATCTATCTTGGATTACTATCCCATATTAATATAAATATTGCATATCTGTATATCTCTTGCTGAGTGTCTAGAAACATATGATATTATTTACAGCACCAATTATATATGTACTTATAAGATGCCTGAAAAATATAAGAATATGTTATCCATTTTGAAACAAGTTGGACATTTTAAATTGACTGTATAGCTACTTAAATTCAGCAAATATTCATATTCAATGTTATACAAATATGCAAACTCATATCCATTTATTTGTACCTATTATTTGGACAGTCTGAGGCACATATTTAATGTTTGAAAACTATATATATGATTTGCCCAAACTTTGAATCCTTAAGACTTCTATGTTTTCAAAAATACATAGGTTAAGACATGTTGAAATCTTGATTCATAGGCTTTCAGCTTCACATATTACCCTTCATAGGCATAGACAATCTCCCAGATTCATATGTTCATATTTAATATGTGTCTTAATATATATATATATATATTCATTTGAGTATCTTAAACTACATGAAAATTAGGCACAATTCCTTTGTCTGAGATCCAGTTTCCCATGTCATACAGAGACTGGAAATGCCAGCTTGTCTAGTAGATGCATATGGGAGACTCAGCAGGGGACAATTTACACTTAGATGATATGAGCCACATCTTTTGAGAATGTTTGTATATTCCACTATTCTTTCAGACTGACCGACTGTTCCTTACAGGGGCTTGTAAGTTTTATTACCCATCTTGGGCACATACATCTAAGGACTCCATATGTTAACATTTACTTTGAAGTGGCCCATTGGTCTTATCCATACAGATGTCTAAATCCTTTGTTCTCTCCTGTGTAATTTTGCATGTTGAGTGGGGAGGATTGAATTTTGATGTGTAGTCAGCAAGGCATCTCATCTCTGACCTCAGAATTGCAATACACAGAATGTATTCAGCAATAAGATGAGCATGCTCACATTTAATATTTGTTAGGTTGCATACTTATTTTATGCATATATATTGTCTTTTAAGGCTAACGCAAGACTCGTAATCTAGGCGTATGTTCTTCATACCTGAAAGAACAAATGTGTAGAATTAATGACACCCAAAATGGTGATATTGTTGTGGGTTTAGTGATTACATCACAGGGTGAAGGGTCAGTATGATAATCAATCCATTTTAATAGTGTGTAGTGATAATAACAGGTGACATAAATCCATAGTGATATATGTATCTGTGTCTCTCTAAGGGATTTGAACAAGGACATTACCAGTATAGATGTGTGTTTGTCATGTTATAATTACTTTTTAAAGTTTAATAGATTGAGCAGGTAGCATTTGTATTTGGTGATGTTGCTTCATAACGTGATCCTATATGGTGGGAGTAAAGTCTGTTTGTTTTTCTTGTGCACAGAAACAATGTTACTTTCAATAACTTTTTGGGGTACTTGGCAATAAGTTGAAGAGTGCTTTTTGGGGTTTATTAAGTACTATTAGCTGTAATATACGACAAGTGAAGAATGGCCCCATACATGCATGGATAAGTATTGAGAATTTTCATTGTGATCAGCCAAACAGGACTGGCTCATGTTAACCTTTTAACGCCGTTCTGACATTCTATTCCACCCTAACCGTGCTGGGCTTTAGCGCCGTTAGGACGGAATAGCATGTCCTATCCGTTTGGCTATCCTGAAGCCAACGGAGCTTCCAGAATGCTAAACACGGTCTGGAGGGCATGCCTAGCATCATAGGGATGCCCACCTGGCCCAATCCCATCATTGAAATCTTGCGATCACGTACACGATTGTGGGATTTCAATTTATTAACATTGGAACGTTGTTCCAATTTAGACAAATTGACCCTGTCATCAAAGGGTTAATAAGTAAAGGACCATTTGTCAACAAACTGAGGTTTAAAAAGTGCGTCTGATAAACATGAAAATCTCTAATTGTGTTGACACCTAGACAACTCGTCTACATCTGCTAACAGGCAAATATCAAACTATAGAGTTTACAGTAAAGGAGGGGAGCGTTGTCTTGTTCTACAGACTCTTATTCACAACTTCCTGTTTGCATTTTACGGACAAGTCATTCGTTTTCCTTGTGTGTTGTGTAGTCTAAGCTCGTCTGTAATTATAGCGCAGAGTTCTTAGATTAATGTTTTAAGCTGTGTCTTTGCCTTGTCTAGATTGCTGCTCTCACCTTCAGATCTCTCTCTCTCTGCTGTTTTGCTGTAATCCTCAAATGTCTTCATTAACCTTCTGTTCTATGTTCCTGACTTACGTCTTTAAGCTGTTTAGAATATACTTGCTTATTCTGCTGTATTGTAGCTTTTCTTATAAAGTACATTAGTATTTTACTATTTATTTCCATGTAATTCGCCTTATAGGACCCACAGCAATTCATTACCATGAAAATCTGTGCACTTTTTGCTTCTCCCGAACACATAACCAAGTTGTTAAGGGAAAGGCTCACATTGAGAATTTGCTTTCTCTAACAGTGTAAATATATTTAGTGAGTTTTTAAAGGGATATGAAACCCTTCATTTCATTATTCAGATAGAGCAGCAATTTTAAGCATTTTTTGAATTAACTCCTATTATCAATTTTTCTTCATTCTCTTGGTATCTTTATATGAAAGCAGGAATGTAAGCTAAGGAGCCAGCCCATTTTTGGTTCAGCCGCTGGATAGCACTTGCTGATCGGTGTCATTTCTGGTAAAATGCTTGTGCAATGCCACTCCCTGCTTACTGGTGGCCAATCAGCCGCTAGCAGGGGCTGTCAATCATCCTGATCTTATGACCTTTGCTTCTTAACTTCCGTTTCAGATGAGCCTGAAACAATGGGCCTCCGAAGCAGCAACCGCGGCTTAATAAATGGAGAACTAAATCTCTTTTGGGGCCGGCACATGAGGGCTTTTCATTACTGAATGTCTTGGCTTTATAATGAGGTATCTCAGTTGTAAACCTTGGACGGATGTGAGATATATTTAGAGGCTGTATAGACTGCGCTGAGCACATAAGACACATGCAAGGGCCACATAATATTCTGAGGCAGGAGAAATATAAAGACTAAAGGACCAAGTGTTGCTTATCTGCTGTGAAATACAATGTAAGTTGAGAGTGAGAAAGAAAATGAATATTTCTTAAGAGAGTAAATAACCTGAGAGATATGTAGGTTATGCTGTCTGTCAGGCCCGCATCACATCCCAGCTCCGTCTGACAGCATCTCTAGCTCAGCCTTCTGCACTTGCATGTGCGGCCTTTACCTTCTGTCTTTACTGATGCTTGTAGCCCAATGGGCAACCCCCTCCTGCGCAGCTGTCACTTCACGCTCCACTTGGCACATCACGGAGAGGAAGTGTCACATGCCAATGTGTCAGCAAATGATGCCAGACAAACACGTGTATGTCGGCTCACTCATGTGCACAAACCTGAATATGTCATCATGACTGATAGATTTGGAGAAGGAAATAAAAAGCTGTTATTTTATTTTCCCAAATATTATGCAGAACAGCTTGCAAATAAAACTAAAACACAAACTAATAAATCTGGTTATATAATGTAAACATTTTACATTTATTGCTTTGTGTTTATTTTCCTGCAGAGTTTATATATGGTGAAGCTAAAGATTAATTAACCCCTTTTGATGTGAGAGTGGGATGAAACACATTGCACAATAATATACTGTATACAATATATCCTCTAATAGTCTAGGTGTTTACAAATCTATGTATTGATAGAAATGTTCACCTTGGATATGAAGCTAGTGCAAACCCTGAAAATGTTCCTTAAATCAATTCAGTAGCTTTTTTTATGATTTTGTTTCCATTGGTGACTATCTGGATTATTACTAGTTTTAATTGCTAACCCATTCTACTGAACAGATTTGCTTTCAACTTGGCAGTGACAAAGGTTTCAATTGTAGATTTCTTAAAAAAAGTAACAATGCAACAAACTTAATTGATTGTGTGTTAAACTAACATTTATGTAATCAATATGTAGAAAGCAATAAATAGTTAAATCATGAGGTGTGAGATGGTTTTAATTGCTAGTTGTATAAAGGTGTTTAATGTGTATGAGACTTACAAATTATGGTCTATGAATTCAGCATTGAGGCTAAAACACATTGGACCATTTGTCCTACTAAAACAATTTTGTGCATTCTTATTTTACACGTGATTAAACACAATTATTTCTAGTTTAATAAAAAAAGGATTAAAATCTAGCTCAAATCACACTTTTCAAATTGAGACATGTGTGCAAGTAAAATATGATCATCAGAATTTGAATTTATTATAATTACTATGATGTTGCTGGTTTTGTAAATGTACACAACATGCAGACCCAGATAAGATAAGGAGTTATGCTCTTCCAGCAGACTCAGCCCATGTAAATGTGCATGTTCTTTAGAACAATGACTGGCAGTTTCAGTGAGCAAACACAGCTATTTAAAGGGACAGTCAAATAAAAAAAAACTTTCATGATTCAAATAGGGAATGTAATTTCAAACATCTTTCCACTTTACTTTTATCACCAATTTTGCTTTGTTCTCTTGGTATTCTTAGTTGAAAGCTAAACCTAGGAAGTTCATATGCTAATTTCTTAGACCTTGAAGGACGCCTCTAATCTAAATGCATTTTGACAGATTTTCACCACTAGAGGGAGTTAGTTTATGTGTTTCATATAGATAACATGGAACACATGCACGTGAATTTACCTAGAAATGAGCACTGATTGGCTAAAATGCAAGTCTGTCAAAAGGACTGAAATAAGGGGGCAGTCTGCAGAGGCTTAGATACAAGGTAATTACAGGGGTAAAAATTGGATTAATATAACTGTGTTAGTTATGTAAAACTGGGGAATGGGTAATTAAGAGTTTATCTATCTTTTAAAACAACAACAATTCTGGTGTTGACTGTTCCTTTAATATACAAAAATAAACATACAGGACAAGTTTACATTTATCTGACTCTCTGCAGCTTGTATCACATTATTGGAAACACATCGGCCCAGACTACAAGTGGAGTGCTAATGATATCTCAGGATGCAATATCAATATCGCTGGACTGTGCTAAAGATAGTGTATTACAAGTCCAGGGTAAAACAGATTTACCAGCAGTTTCACTTGCCCTCTTTAGTGCACCCTATGTTCTCAATGGATATAGTGACCACGCTAAACATCACTCACATTACAGGTTTACAACTAAGGCTTGTGCTTAAGTGAAAGCCAAAATAGCATGAGAAGAATTAGTGAGACCTGAAGTAAAGTGCTAGGGTTAAAATAAAAAAGTTTCACAAAACACATGGAAAACATATTAAAGTATTACACCCATATATACACATATTTAATAAAACATTTAAAGTTTTAATATTGAAAAAAATGTTTTAAAGGGTTAAAATGGATATAACATATAACAAGGTGTTTGGGAAAAGCTCAAAAGCATAAATGTATATAGTTCTGTGAATACATACATACATGTGTATGTGTGTTTATTAGATGGTGTTATTATGTGTTACTGTATTGTTTAATGTATTGTTATTAGATAGTGTTATTATGTGTGTAACTGTACTGTGTAATGTATTGTTATTAGTGTTATTATGTATGTAACTGTACTGTGTAATGTATTGTTATTAGATGGTGTTATTATGTGTGTAACTGTAATGTATTGTTATTAGATAGTGTTATTATGTGCGTAACTGTACTGTGTAATGTATTGTTATTAGATGGTGTTATTATGTGAGTAACTGTACTGTGTAATGTATTGTTATTAGATGGTGTTATTATGTGTGTAACTGTACTGTGTAATGTATATTTATTTGATAGTGTTATTATGTGTGTAACTGTACTGTGTAATGTATTGTTATTAGATAGTGTTATTATGTGGGTAACTGTACTGTGTAATGTATTGTTATTAGATAGTGTTATTATGTGTGTAACTGTACTGTGTAATGTATTGTTATTAGATGGTGTTATTATGTGTGTAACTGTAATGTATTGTTATTAGATGGTGTTATTATGAGTGTAACTGTACTGTGTAATGTATTGTTATTAGATGGTGTTATTATGTGTGTAACTGTAATGTATTGTTATTAGATAGTGTTATTATGTGTGTAACTGTACTGTGTAATGTATTGTTATTAGATGGTGTTATTATGTGTGTAACTGTAATGTATTGTTATTAGATAGTGTTATTATGTGTGTAACTGTACTGTGTAATGAATATTTATTTGATAGTGTTATTATGTGTGTAACTGTACTGTGTAATGTATGGCTATTAGTGTTATTATGTGCGTAACTGTACTGTGTAATGTATTGTTATTAGATAGTGTTATTATGTGTGTAACTGTACTGTGTAATGTATTGTTAATAGATGGTGTTATTATGGGTGTAACTGTACTGTGTAATGTATTGTTATTAGATGGTGTTATTATGTGTGTTACTGTACTGTGTAATGTATTGTTATTAGATGGTGTTATTATGTGTGTAACTGTAATGTATTGTTATTAGATGGTGTTATTATGAGTGTAACTGTACTGTGTAATGTATTGTTATTAGATGGTGTTATTATGTGTGTAACTGTACTGTGTAATGTATATTTATTAGATAGTGTTATTATGAGTATAACTGTACTGTGTAATGTATTGTTATTAAATGGTGTTATTATGTGTGTAACTGTACTGTGTAATGTATTGTTATTAGATGGTGTTATTATGTGTGTAACTGTACTGTGTAATGTATTGTTATTAGATGGTGTTATTATGTGTCTAACTGTACTGTGTAATGTATTGTTATTAGATGTTGTTATTATGAGTGTAACTGTGCTGTGTAATGTATTGTTATTAGATGGTGTTATTATGTGTGTAACTGTACTGTGTAATGTATTGTTATTAGATGGTGTTATTATGAGAGTGTAACTGTACTTTGTAATGTATTTTTGATGTTTTTGTCACACTTTTTTGTTTTGTGAAACAGTTAACCAGAGCTCTGAGGATGCAGTAATCATTTTAGCGTAAATCGTGATTGCGCTCAATTGATCGCGTTTACCAGTGATAAGCCTGACAATATCAGCCTCATGTGATAAACCCCTTATTGCTTGCGCTTAAACGTTTGCATTCCACTGGTAATCTGGCCCACAGTCTTTTGTTGGTGGAAACATAATTACTTATTAAAATTGGATTAATATAACTGTGTTAGTTATGTAAAACTGGGGAATGGGTAATTAAGAGTTTATCTATCTTTTAAAACAACAACAATTCTGGTGTTGACTGTTCCTTTAATATACAAAAATAAACATACAGGACAAGTTTACATTTATCTGACTCTCTGCAGCTTGTATCACATTATTGGAAACACATCGGCCCAGACTACAAGTGGAGTGCTAATGATATCTCAGGATGCAATATCAATATCGCTGGACTGTGCTAAAGATAGTGTATTACAAGTCCAGGGTAAAACAGATTTACCAGCAGTTTCACTTGCCCTCTTTAGTGCACCCTATGTTCTCAATGGATATAGTGACCACGCTAAACATCACTCACATTACAGGTTTACAACTAAGGCTTGTGCTTAAGTGAAAGCCAAAATAGCATGAGAAGAATTAGTGAGACCTGAAGTAAAGTGCTAGGGTTAAAATAAAAAAGTTTCACAAAACACATGGAAAACATATTAAAGTATTACACCCATATATACACATATTTAATAAAACATTTAAAGTTTTAATATTGAAAAAAATGTTTTAAAGGGTTAAAATGGATATAACATATAACAAGGTGTTTGGGAAAAGCTCAAAAGCATAAATGTATATAGTTCTGTGAATACATACATACATGTGTATGTGTGTTTATTAGATGGTGTTATTATGTGTTACTGTATTGTTTAATGTATTGTTATTAGATAGTGTTATTATGTGTGTAACTGTACTGTGTAATGTATTGTTATTAGTGTTATTATGTATGTAACTGTACTGTGTAATGTATTGTTATTAGATGGTGTTATTATGTGTGTAACTGTAATGTATTGTTATTAGATAGTGTTATTATGTGCGTAACTGTACTGTGTAATGTATTGTTATTAGATGGTGTTATTATGTGAGTAACTGTACTGTGTAATGTATTGTTATTAGATGGTGTTATTATGTGTGTAACTGTACTGTGTAATGTATATTTATTTGATAGTGTTATTATGTGTGTAACTGTACTGTGTAATGTATTGTTATTAGATAGTGTTATTATGTGGGTAACTGTACTGTGTAATGTATTGTTATTAGATAGTGTTATTATGTGTGTAACTGTACTGTGTAATGTATTGTTATTAGATGGTGTTATTATGTGTGTAACTGTAATGTATTGTTATTAGATGGTGTTATTATGAGTGTAACTGTACTGTGTAATGTATTGTTATTAGATGGTGTTATTATGTGTGTAACTGTAATGTATTGTTATTAGATAGTGTTATTATGTGTGTAACTGTACTGTGTAATGTATTGTTATTAGATGGTGTTATTATGTGTGTAACTGTAATGTATTGTTATTAGATAGTGTTATTATGTGTGTAACTGTACTGTGTAATGAATATTTATTTGATAGTGTTATTATGTGTGTAACTGTACTGTGTAATGTATGGCTATTAGTGTTATTATGTGCGTAACTGTACTGTGTAATGTATTGTTATTAGATAGTGTTATTATGTGTGTAACTGTACTGTGTAATGTATTGTTAATAGATGGTGTTATTATGGGTGTAACTGTACTGTGTAATGTATTGTTATTAGATGGTGTTATTATGTGTGTTACTGTACTGTGTAATGTATTGTTATTAGATGGTGTTATTATGTGTGTAACTGTAATGTATTGTTATTAGATGGTGTTATTATGAGTGTAACTGTACTGTGTAATGTATTGTTATTAGATGGTGTTATTATGTGTGTAACTGTACTGTGTAATGTATATTTATTAGATAGTGTTATTATGAGTATAACTGTACTGTGTAATGTATTGTTATTAAATGGTGTTATTATGTGTGTAACTGTACTGTGTAATGTATTGTTATTAGATGGTGTTATTATGTGTGTAACTGTACTGTGTAATGTATTGTTATTAGATGGTGTTATTATGTGTCTAACTGTACTGTGTAATGTATTGTTATTAGATGTTGTTATTATGAGTGTAACTGTGCTGTGTAATGTATTGTTATTAGATGGTGTTATTATGTGTGTAACTGTACTGTGTAATGTATTGTTATTAGATGGTGTTATTATGAGAGTGTAACTGTACTTTGTAATGTATTTTTGATGTTTTTGTCACACTTTTTTGTTTTGTGAAACAGTTAACCAGAGCTCTGAGGATGCAGTAATCATTTTAGCGTAAATCGTGATTGCGCTCAATTGATCGCGTTTACCAGTGATAAGCCTGACAATATCAGCCTCATGTGATAAACCCCTTATTGCTTGCGCTTAAACGTTTGCATTCCACTGGTAATCTGGCCCACAGTCTTTTGTTGGTGGAAACATAATTACTGACTTTCATTTGATTTTTGTTTTGCACTAAAAATAGATAAAAACAAACTGATCAATACTGAGCATTTTTGTACAAACTATAAGATGTCCTCTATGATCACTGATCCTGTAGCTGCTCAGCTTCCCCTTGTGTCTATTTTCTGGTCCTGTAGCTCCTCTCTATTTTGCACAATAAGATACAAATTATAAAGGAAGACTTGGTGCCCATGGGGTCATTTCTATAAAGGCAGAAAATAGTTCTATGTACAGACATCTATAAGTCAGACAGTAAAACAAGTATATTTGCAGCTCACCAGGGCCCTTATATGCAGAAAACATAGGGTGGGATAGAAGGAGCTACCTTATATGCAGACAACATAGAGTGAGATAGAAGCAGATGCAGACAATAAAGGGTGAGATAGAAGGAGCTACCTTATATGCAGACAACATAGGGTGAGATAGAAGGAGCTGCCTTATATGCAGACAACAGGGTGAGATAAATGGAGCTGCCTTATATGCAGACAACATAGAGTGAGATAGAAGCAGATGCAGACAATAAAGTGTGAGATAGGAGCTGCCTTATATGCAGACAACATAGGGTTAGATAGAAGGAGCTGCCTTATATGCAGACAATATAGGGTGAGATAGAAGGAGCTGCCTTATATGCAGACAACATAGGGTGAGATAGAAGGAGCTGTCTTTTATGCAGACAACATAGGGTGAGATAGAAGGAGCTGCCTTATATGCAGACAATATAGGGTGAGATAGAAGAAGCTGCCTTATATGCAGACAACATAGGGTGAGATAGAAGGAGCTGCCTTATATGCAGACATCATAGGGTGAGATAGAAGGAGCTGCCTTATATGCAGACAACATAGGGTGAGATAGAAGGACCTGTCTTTTATGCAGACAACATAGGGTGAGATAGAAGGAGCTGCCTTATATGCAGACAACATAGGGTGAGATAAAAGCAGCTGCCTTATATGCAGACAACATAGGGTGAAATAGAAGAAGCTGCCTTATATGCAGACAACATAGGGTGAGATAGAAGGGGCTGCCTTATATGCAGACAACATAGGGTGAGATAGAAGGGGCTGCCTTATATGCAGACAACATAGGGTGAGATAGAAGGGGCTGCCTTATATGCAGACAACATAGGGTGAGATAAAAGCAGCTGCCTTATATGCAGACAACATAGGGTGAAATAGAAGAAGCTGCCTTATATGCAGGCAACATAGGGTGAGATAGAAGGGGCTGCCTTATATGCAGACAACATAGGGTGAGATAGAAGGGGCTGCCTTATATGCAGACAACATAGGGTGAGATAGAAGGGGCTGCCTTATATGCAGACAACATAGGGTGAGATAGAAGGAGCTGCCTTATATGCAGACAACATAGGGTGAGATAGAAGGGGCTGCCTTATATGCAGGCAACATAGGGTGAGATAGAAGGGGCTGCCTTATATGCAGACAACATAGGGTGAGATAGAAGGGGCTGCCTTATATGCAGACAACATAGGGTGAGATAGAAGGGGCTGCCTTATATGCAGACAACATAGGGTGAGATAGAAGGGGCTGCCTTATATGCAGACAGCATAGGGTGAGATAGAAGGAGTTGCCTTATATGCAGACAACATAGGGTGAGATAGAAGGAGCTGCCTTATATGCAGACAACATAGGATGAGATAGAAGGAGCTGACTTATATACAGACAACATAGGGTGAGATAGAAGGGGCTGCCTTATATGCAGACAACATAGGGTGAGATAGAAGGAGCTGCCTAAAGCTCTGAATCCTAGTTTCTCAAGCATGTCAGAGCTTGGCATTACTTAGTCATGTTCAGGCACAAAGTGGGAAGGAACATCTTTATTCTGGTGATCCCCGGTGCTTTGCAACTGGCCTGAATAGGTCTTTGAATTTTACTTCTACAAATAAAGATTGATATGTTGCTTAAAGCCAATTTATCTGCTGTGACATAGTAAAAGCTCTGCTAAGGATGGCTTCTTATGTGTTGTGTGACAATAACTGATGCTGAAAAGGAATGCGAGAGCTGTGAATGAGGATGAGAGATGCTGTGGTAGGGAGTCCATTGCCTCTCCATGTTTATTAGCACAGGTATAAATCAGAATGAAGAGACCAGAGAAGAACAGCTGCACCCAGGGCCGCCGGGAACAATCAGATAAGGTGCGTCTTACATACTCATTGTGTTCCTTGTCACCCGTCTGCACAAAGACAAATGGCTTTTATGTTTGATGGGATCTGGGACCCTAAAGTGTCAGAAAAGAATATAGAATGAGCAACACAAGTCTCCAGCTGATATTCAGATTTAATTCTTTACTGACAGCAGTTTTATTCAGTGATTTAAATACAGCTCGACAGCAATAAGGAAAGATTTAAAGACTGGGGTCCTGAAAATGTGCAACACACCTGAAAACCTTACTATTAGCCACAAACCTTTGTATAATTGTAGTAATGTGTAACACACCTGATACCTTATTAGTAGTCACTAACATTTGTGTAACTGTGTCATGTGTAAAGCACCTGATACCTTATTATCAGTCACTAACCTTTGTGTAACTGTGTAATGTGTAATACACCTGATACCTTATTAGTAGCTACTAACCTTTGTGTAACTGTGTAATGTGTAATACACCTGATACCTTATTAGTAGCTACTAACCTTTGTGTAACTGTAGTAATGTGTAATACACCTGATACCTTATTAGTAGCCACTAACCTTTGTGTAACTGTACTAATGTGTAATACACCCGATTCCTTATTAGTAGCTACTAATGTATGTGTACCTGTGTAACGTGTAATACACCTGATACCTTATTAGTAGCCACTAACCTTTGTGTAACTGTAGTAATGTTTAATACACCTGATATCTTATTAGTAGCTACCTGTACTAACCTTTGTGTAACTGTGTAATACGCCTGATATCTTATTAGTAGTATATATAATTCTCGTACCGTTATGTCAGTGCAGGTGCCGTCTGGTTGTGACACTCTGTGCCATGTTATGTCACCAGGCTGCAGCTTAAAACCTTTACCAGATTTAGGGGTTGATCACAATCCTTTAGAGACACTTATCAAATTTATCTACATGAATCCCCATAGACTATAATGGTGAATACTGTAGAAAAATCATTAGAGAACATATGGGATTGTGACCGACCCCTTAATGAGACGTTTGTGAATTTGTGCAGGATGATAAAATGTTAGGTCAGTGCCATCTAGCATTACACAAGGAACCCCTGGTACAGAGAGGTTGATTTGGGTGTCATCGGCATACAAATTATAATGAAACCCGTGGGACTTATTAAGGAACCTAAAGATGACGTATAGATTGAAAAGAGAAGGGGACAGAGGACTGAGCCTTGAGGTACCCCAACAGAAAGTGGTAACGGGGCAGAGGATGCTCTGGAGAAGGCTACACTAAAGGTACGGTTAGATTGATAGGAAGAGAACCACAAGAGAGCTGTGTCGCAGATGCCAAAGGATTGGATGGTTTGGAGCAAAGGAAGGTGGTCAACAGTGTCAAAGGCTGCAGACAGATCAAGGAGGATAAGCAGAGAGAAGTGGCCTTTGGATTCTGCTGTAAGTAGGTCATTGGTAACCTTGACAATTGCTGTCTCTGTGGAGTGATGGGGACGAAATCCAGATTGCAGGGGGCCAAGAAGAGAGTTTAGTGTAAGGAAATGGGATAGATGTGCATATACTAGCTTTTCAAGGAGCTTTGAGGCAAGAGGGAGTAGGGAAATAGGTCGGTAGTTGGATGGGGAAGTTGGATTGAGGGAAGGTTTATTGAGAAAAGGTGTGACCAATGCATGTTTTAGAGATGAGGGAAATCTACCAGTGCTGAGGGAGAAGTTGAAAATGTGTGTTAGTATGGGGGTGAGGGTAGAAGAGAGGGAGGGGAGTAGATGTGAGGGGATAGGGTCGAGGGGACAGGTAGTGAGGTGGGAGGACAGTATAAGGGCAGAAACTTCTTCCTATGTAACAGGAGCAAAGAGCTAAATTTAAGGGTATTTGGATTTTGGATGATTGTGAGCTTTTGAGGGGGTGGGAGATTGATAGTAAGTTGAGAGGTGATTTCATTTCTGATGGAGTCAATTTTGTTATTGAAGTGGCTGGTAAAATCTTGAGCTGAGAGAGAAGTTGTATTAGGAGGTGGGGTGGGCGGAAAAGAGTATTAAACGTGGAAAACAGACGTTTTGGTTTAGAGGGAAGAGTAAGAGATGAGATTAGAGAAGTAGTGTTGCTTATAAAGATTAAGGGCAGAATAGTAGGAGTTCAGGATGAACTTGTAGTGAAGAAAGTCAGCTGAACTCCGAGATATCCTCCAGTGTCTCTTGGCAGTGCAAGAACATCTGCGTAGGTACCGTGTCAGAGGAGTATGCCAAGGCTGAGGATGAGAGTGTGGTTTCTGAGCTATGGTAGGAGAAGCCAGAGTGTCAATGGCAGATGTAAGGGTGGAGTTATAGTGGTAGATTGGTCAGGGCAGGAAAAGGAGGTGATGGAAGAGAGGAGAGGTTTGTGAGAGCTAGCGAGCTGTTGCTGATCTAATGACTTAGTGCTTCTTTGAAATTTGGTGTGAGGGGTAGAGGAAGGGGGGGTTGTAGGAAGGGAAGTGATGTTGCAAGTTAGGAGATAATGGTCAGAAAGAGGAAAAGGGGAGTTTGTGAAATTTGAGAGAGTGCATTGATAGCTGAAAATCAGATCAATGGAGAGAACATCTTTGTGAGTGGGAGAGTCAGTCCATTGTGACAGACCGAAAGAGAAAGTGAGTTGCAGAAGATGTTTTGCAGAGGCAGTGGGATTGTCAAGAGGGATGTTGAAGTCACCAATAATGAGGGCAGGGGTGTCTGAGGAAAGGAAATAAGAAAGCCAGGCAGCAAAGTGATCTAAAAATTGAGTTTGGGAGCCAGGGGGGGGCGGTATATGACTGCAATACATATAGAGAGGGGAGATAAAACAAATCATGTGTGCTTCAAATGATGAAAATGTGAGGGAAGAGAAGTCCTGTATTTGTTGAAAGTTGCAACAAGAGGAAAGTAAAATACCGACACCACCTCCTTGTCTATTGCCAGACCTAGGAGTGTGGCTGAAATGGAGACCCCCATGTGACAGTGCAGCAGTGGATGCTGTGTCTGAAGCAGAGAGCCAAGTTTCTGTAAGAGCCAGAAGGTTAAGAGAGTGGAAGATGAAGAGATCATGGATAGAAGTGAGCTTGTTGCAAACAGAGCGAGAGTTCCAGAGTGGACAAGTGAAGAGGGTGGTGATTTTATTTGCTAGAGGAATGAGATTAAGGTTACCAGAGTTTTGTTTTTGAAGTCTATTGAAAGGCACACATGGATGTGAAAGGCTAGGAAGTTGTGGGGGCCAGGATTAGGGGAGATGTCGCCAGCAGCTAGTATGAGCAAGAGGGAGAGTGACATGTGGTGAGATGCAGATTTGCAGTAATGAGACTGAATTGCAAGGGGGAGAGGGGGAAGGAGAGTCTTTAGGAATGTGTGAAGGTGAGGTTAAGATTGATGGGCTGATAAACTGTGCAGGTGGTGAGGGGGAAGGAGTAATAGAATAAAGTAGTTTGTTATAGACATAAAAGGTAGCAAAAAGGAATGTGAAGATATTGAGAATTATAACAAACTAAGCAAACAGTGGATACAACACAGTGTTACAACAGAACATTCCTTATCCCTTGTCCAATCCTTGTTCAATTATTTTGTAATTATTTTTCCAAATTGTTAATGTCTCACTTGTAAATGTTCACTTCAGAGATGTGAACAGATGATGTTACACTACTGCTATCTAACCTGCATTGCTATCCCCATAGCGGTGTTAAATTTATGGGCTACAGGATTCAGCTGATTGAAATCCAATCCTATTAATGGGATGATTCAAATTATTTAGAAAAAAAGCAAATAAACACCTAGATTTAGAGCTTTGTCGGTAAAGACCGGCATAGCTAACGCTGCTTTTTTTCCCAGCGCACCCTTAAGACAACGCTGGTATTTAGAGTTGTCTGAGTGGCTGCGTTAGGCTCAGAAAAGGGAGCGTTGAGCATAATTTACCTTCCGTTCAACTCTCAATACCAGCGTTGCTTACGGTAGCGGTAAGCTGGAAAAACGTGCTTGTGCACGATATCCCCATAGGAAACAACTGAGCTGGCTGAAAAAAAAACTAACACCTGCAAAAAAGCAGCATTCAGCTCCTAGCGCATCCCCATTGTTTCCTGTGGGGAAACACTCTCTAAGTCTACACCTAACACCCTAACATGTACCCCGAGTTTAAACACCCCTAACCTTATACTTATTAATGCCTAATCTGCCGCCCCCGCTATCGCTGACACCTGCATATTATTATTAACCCCTAATCTTCCGCTCCGGACACCGCCGCAACCTACATTATCCCTATGAACCCCTAATCTGCTGCCCCTAACATCGGCGACACCTATATTTATTAACCTCTAATCTGCCCCCCAACGTCGTCGCTACCTTACCTACACTTATTAACCTCTAATCTGCCGACCGGACCTCGCCGCCACTATAATAAATGTATTAACCCCTAAACCGTCGCACTCCCGCCTCGCAAACACTATAATAAATTTTATTAACCCCTAATCTGCCCTCCCTAACATCGCCGCCACCTACCTACAATTATTAACCCCTAATCTCCCGCCCGCAACATCGCCGCTACTATAATAAAGTTATTTACCCCTAAACCTAAGTCTAACCCTAACCCTAACACCCCCCTAACTTAAATATAATTTAAATTAAACAAAATAATATTCCTATAATTAAAAAAATTATTCCTATTTAAAACTAAATACTTACCTATAAAATAAACCCTAATATAGCTACAATATAACTAATAGTTACATTGTAGCTATTTTAGGATTTATATTTATTTTACAGGCAACTTTGTATTCATTTTAACTAGGTACAATAGCTATTAAATAGTTAATAACTATTTAATAGCTACCTAGTTAAAATAAGTACAAAATTACCTGTAAAATAAATCCTAACCTAAGTTACAAATACACCTAACACTACACTATCATTAAATTAATTAAATAAATTAACTACAATTAGCTAAACTAATATACAATTAAATAAACTATTCTATAATACAAAAACAAACACTAAATTACAAAAAATAAAATAAAATTACAAGAAGTTTAAACTAATTACACCTAATCTAAGCCCCCTAATAAAATAAAAAATCCCCCCAAAATAAAAAAATGCCCTACCCTATTCTAAATTACGAAAGCTATCAGCTCTTTTACCAGCCCTTAAAAGGGCTTTTTGCGGGGCATTGCCCTAAAGTAATCAGCTCCTTTACCTGTAAAAAAAATACAACCCCCCCAACATTAAAACCCACCACCCACATACCCCTACTCTAACCCACCCAAACCCCCCTTAAAAAAACCTAACGCTAACCCCCTGAAGATCTCCCTACCTTGAGTCGTCTTCACCCAACGGGGCCGAAACCTTCATCCAAGGTGCGCAGAGGAGATCCTTCATCCGGTAGAAGTCTTCATCCAGGCGGCGTCTTCAAACTTCATCCATCCGGAGCGGAGCGGAGCCATCTTCAAAGGAGCCGACGCGGAGCCATCCTCTTCAACCGACGACTGAACGACGAATGAAGGTTCCTTTAAGGGACGTCATCCAAGATGGCGTCCCTTCAATTCCGATTGGCTGATAGGATTCTATCAGCCAATCGGAATTAAGGTAGGAAAAATTTGATTGGCTGATCCAATCAGCCAATCAGATTGAAGTTCAATCCGATTGGCTGATCCAATCAGCCAATCGTATTGAGCTTGCATTCTATTGGCTGTTCCAATCAGATTTTTCCTACCTTAATTCCAATTTGGCTGATAGAATCCTATCAGCCAATCGGAATTGAAGGGACGCCATCTTGGATGACGTCCTTTAAAGGAACCTTCATTTGTCGTTCAGTCGTCGGTTGAAGAGGATGGCTCCGCGTCGGCTCCTTTGAAGATGGCTCCGCTCCGGATGGATGAAGATTGAAGACACCGCCTGGATGAAGACTTCTACCGGATGAAGGATCTCCTCTGCGCACCTTGGATGAAGATTTCGGCCCGGTTGGGTGAAGACGACTCAAGGTAGGGAGATCTTCAGGGGGTTAGCGTTAGTTTTGGGGGGGGTTTGGGTGGGTTAGAGTAGGGGTATGTGGGTGGTGGGTTTTAATGTTGGGGGGGTTGTATTTTTTTTTACAGGTAAAAGAGCTGATTACTTTGGGGCAATGCCCAGCAAAAAGCCCTTTTAAGGGCAATTTGTAATTTAGCATAGGGTAGGGAATTTTTTTTATTTTGGGGGGATTTTTTATTTTATTAGGGGGCTTAGATTAGGTGTAATTAGTTTAAACTTCTTGTAATTTTTTTATTTTTTGTAATTTAGTGTTTGTTTTTTTTGTATTATAGAATAGTTTATTTAATTGTATTTTAGTTTAGCTAATTGTAGTTAATTTATTTAATTTTTTTAATGATAGTGTAGTGTTAGGTGTATTTGTAACTTAGGTTAGGATTTATTTTACAGGTAATTTTGTACTTATTTTAACTAGGTAGCTATTAAATAGTTATTAAGTATTTAATAGCTATTGTACCTAGTTAAAATGAATATAAAGTTGCCTGTAAAATAAATATAAATCCTAAAATAGCTACAATGTAACTATTAGTTATAGTCTAGCTATATTAGGGTTTATTTTATAGGTAAGTATTTAGTTTTAAATAGGAATAATTTTTTTAATTATAGGAATATTATTTTTGTTTAATTTAAATTATATTTCAGTTAGGGGGGTGTTAGGGTTAGGGTTAGACTTAGGTTTAGGGGTTAATAACTTTATTATAGTAGCGGCGACGTTGCGGGCGGGAGATTAGGGTTTAATAATTGTAGGTAGGTGGCGGCAATGTTAGGGAGGGCAGATTAGGGGTTAATAAAATTTATTATAGTGTTTGCGAGGCAGGAGTGCGGCGGTTTAGGGGTTAATACATTTCTTATAGTGGCGGCGAGGTCCGGTCGGCAGATTAGGGGTTAATAAGTATAGTTAGGTAGCGGTGACATTGGGGGGGGCAGATTAGGGGGTAATAAATATAATATAGGTGTTGGCGATGTTAGGGGCAGCAGATTAGGGGTTCATAGGGATAATGGGGATAATGTAGGTGGCGGTGGTGTCCGGTCGGCAGATTGGGGTTAAAATTTTTTATTAGAGGGTTTGCGATGTGGCGGGGCCTCGGTTTAGGGGTACATAGGTAGTTTATGGGTGTTAGTGTACTTTGTAGCACAGTAGTTAAGAGCTTTATGTTCCGGCGTTAGCCCATAAAGCTCTTAACTACTGACTTTTTTTGGCGGTAGGAGTCTTGTCGGTAGAGGCTCTACCGCTCAGTTCTTCCAAGACTCCAAATACCAGCGTTAGGCAAATCCCATAGAAAACATAGGATACGCAATTGACGTAAGGGGATCTGCGGTAGCCTGGAGTCGCGGAAAGGAAGTGAGCGGTAGACCCTTTCCTGGCTGACTCTAAATACCAGCGGGCAGTAAAAAGCAGCGTTAGGACCCCTTAACGCTGCCTTTGACGGCTAACGCCAAACTCTAAATCTAGCCGAAAGTGATTTATCAACAAAAATCTCCACATACGTTAATGATGATTTCCTGAATCAATAAATGTTTTTTTTTTCTATAGGATTAAAAATATTAAATAATATTGATAATATGAATTTATTTATTACTGAGCTGAAAAGTATTTTGCGTTAGAAGAACAGATTATCTCTTTTAAGGTTTATGACAATTGTTGTAAAACAAGTTGTTAATATTAAGGGAATGTAGTGAATAATGAGGTAACATTTGAAAGTTGCAACGAGGTAACAGCCAGTGCACAGTGTAATTAGGGAGTTAAACTACATTGAGGATCTACTGTGTCCCCCAGGTGCAAGTATAGACAGCATGGATTTAAATGAACCCCCTATATACCAGATGATTAATTGGCCCCAGTATCCCCCGAAGAATAATTCTCTTTGGGAGAGTTGCATTTCCATATCAGGGTATAATATGAATTGCCTGGTGTAGCACCAATTTCACCCAAAAGTGTTTTAACCCTCTACCCATAGACTTTCCCACCCACCACAGCCCTTTACTATCTGTCTGTCTCTGTCTGTCTGTATGTGTCTGTATGTCTACCTATCTGTCTGTGTCTGTTTGTCTATCTGTTTGCCTGTCTGTCTTTTTGTGTCTGTCTGTCCGTCCGTGTGTCTGTCTGTCTATCTATCTATCTATCTATCTATCTATCTATCTATCTATCTATCTATCTAGCTATCTGTGTGTTTGTCTATCGCTACAGATATTGAGCAGATGAGGCATTTTGGCTACTGATGCTCTGGCCTGGGGAAGGGATTAAACAAGGGACTCACTAGTAGAAAAACTAATTTTGTAAGAATTTTAAAAGTGCTAGGTGTGGGGTTCCTTGTGTAATGCTTATAGATGGCACTGACCTAACATTTTATCATCCTGCACAAATTCACAAACGTCTCATTAAGGGGTCGGTCACAATCCTCTATGTTTCTCTAATGATTTTTCTACAGTATTCACCATTATAGTCTATGGGGATTTATGTAGATAAATCATTTGATAAGTGTCTCTAAAGGATTGTGATCAACCCCTAAATCTGGTAAAGGCTTTAAGCTGCAGCCTGGTGACATAACATGGCACAAAGTGTCACAGCCAGACAGCACCTGCACTGACATAACGGCACAAGAATTATATAACTATGAATGATGTCAGCTGTCTCATAACAGTGCAGCACCTACAGCGTTAGGGATCTTACTGTAGGCTTCATGTATTCCTCCGTGCAACCGCATGTCCTGTCTGTTTAAGGGGTGGATAACAGTGCAGCACCTACAGCGTTATGGATCTTACTGTATGCTTCATGTATTCCTCCGCGCAGCCGCATGTCCTGTCTGTTTAAAATAAATTAAGGGGTGGATAACAGTGCAGCACCTACAGGGTTAGGGATCTTACTGTAGGCTTCATGTATTCCTCCGCGCAGCCGCATGTCCTGTCTGTTTAAGAGGTGGATAACAGTGCAGCCCCTGCAGCGTTACACATAGTTGCCAACATTTCAAAAAAAATTCCAGGGACACTTTGCAGCAGAGCAAGCAAGCGGGTTACTGGAGTATTGACGACCTACTGTTCAACTGGTCCGCCCACTCAGTTCTGCAATCAAAACACACCCATTTGAAAGTAATAGTATAATTTATCCATAGTTTATTATACAGATTACAGCACCAAGCTCTTACACCTACCCAGTCTCTGGAACACATTCTGGGCATATGGTTATTTTTACAACACAGCATCAAAATTAGAAAGACAAATAATATGTGAACCCATTCAATAATAATAACAATATTCCATTAGGAATGAATTATATTTAAATAATACACTATATCTATGTATCATCTATCTATCTATCTGTATATATGTGTGTATATATTTATATATATATATGCAAACAACAAATGTTGTGCAAAAGAAATGTAAGGGGCATTTCCAGGGACAAAAAAAATCCAGGGACATTCAACAAAATCCAGAGACTGTCCCTGGAAATCAGGGACTGTTGGCAACTATGCGTTAGGGATCTTACTGTATGCTTTATATATTCCTCCGCGCAGCCACATGTACTGTCTGTTTAAGGGGTTGATAACAGTGCAGCACCTACAGGGTTAGGGATCTTACTGTAGGCTTTATATATTCCTTAGCGCAGTCGCATGTCCTGTCTGTTTAAGGGGTTGGATAACAGTGCAGCACCTACAGCATTAGGGATCTTACTGTAGACTTTATATATTCCTCTGCACAGCCAGGTGTCCTGTCTCTTTAAGGGATTGGATAACTGCGCAGCATCTACAGCGTTAGGGATCTTACTGTAGACTTTATATATTCCTCCGCACAGCCGCATGCACTGTCTCTTTAAGGGATCGGATAACTGTGCAGCATCTACAGCGTTAGGGATCTTACTGTAGACTTTATATATTCCTCAGCGCAGCCGCATGCACTGTCTCTTTAAGGGATCGGATAACTGCGCAGCATCTACAGTGTTAGAGATCTTACTGTAGACTTTATATATTCCTCCGCGCAGCCGCATGCACTGTCTCTTTAAGGGATCGGATAACTGCGCAGCATCTACAGCGTTAGGGATCTTACTGTAGACTTTATATATTCCTCCGCACAGCCAGGTGTCCTGTCTGTTTAAGGGGTCAAAAAGAGATAAACACCAACCTCAATATTTTTATATTGGATTTTAAGCCTTCAGAGAACATAAAGACTCAGACTTTAGAAATGAAAAATGCTGCACCAAGGGGACATTATAAAGAGCTCCCGTACTTTAGAGTATCAGGTCTAAATAAACAATCCTACAGCAAATACTCAGATGTTTACTCACTGGGTTCGTTTATTAGAAATAAAGTTTGTGGATTATTTATTTGTTTGCTAGATGAGAACTTTATCTTCGATATGGGGCGAGGCAAGGTACAAATGATTTATTGCTTGAAGGGTCATTCAACTCATAATGTTATAACCCCATAAAAAGGTCTATGTATAGCTAAAAACTTTCGCCTAGATTACGAGTTTTGCGGTAACAGGGGTGCGGTGCTAACTTGCAGTTTATTCTCACCGCTCACTTACCTGCATCGCTGGTATTACGGGTTTTTATCAACCCGGCGTTAACAGGCAAGAAGTGAGCGTAGAGCAAAATTGAGCTCCACTCTGCACTCTAATACCAGCGCTGCTTAAGTGAGCGATGAGCTGGTTATACGTGCTCGTGCACGATTTCCCCAAACGAATCAACGGGAAAAGCCGGCTGAAAAAAAACCTAACAACTGCAAAAAAGCAGCGTTTAGCTACTAACGCAGCCCCATTGATTCCTATGGGGAAAATAAATGTATGTCTACACCTAACACCCTAACATGAACCCTGAGCATAAACACCCCTAATCTTACACTTATTAACCCCTAATCTGCTGCCCCCGACATCGCCGACACCTACATTATAATTTTTAACCCCTAATCTGCCGCTCCGGACATCGCCGCAACCTACATTATACTTATGAACCCCTAATCTGCTGCCCCCAACATCGCCGACACCTACATTATATTTATTAACCCTTAATCTGCCACCTATACCTGCAAGATTCGTAATACCAGCGGGCGTAAAAAAGCAGCGTTAGGACCTGATAACGCTGCTTTTTTACCTTAACGCAAAACTCGTAATCTAGCTGTTTGTATTTCACTTTCATAGTGCAGTCTTTTTGTGTTTCCTGAAATTTAAATCTGATTTGCAGTTTTACACTCCACTAGTGAGGGCGGAACTGAGATACCTCATTGTCATACATGCTACCCAGTGATTGCTCAATAAGTGTCCTAAACTTGCCACAGATGAGATGGAACCCTCTGGAAGGAACACAATAAATAATAATAATAATAATATTTAAAAAAAAATGTATTGTGCAGTTTTTTGGGATGCGCATATCTACAGAAATGTTTATTTACCTAAAGTGTCTCTCAAAATGAGATGAAGTGACCATTAGATTACACTTAAAGGGACATGAAACACAAACATCTGTAAGGTGCCGCCCATTGCTTCATGTTACCCGGATTACACTTAAAGGGACATAAAATACAAACATCTGTAAGGTGCAGCCCATTGCTTTATGTTATCCAGATTACACTTAAAGGGACATAAAATACATACATCTGTAAGGTGCCGCATATTGCTTTATGTTACCCAGATTACACTTAAAGGGACATAAAATACAAATATCTGTAAGGTGCAGCCCATTGCTTGATGTTACCCAGATTACACTTAAAGGGACATGAAACACATACATCTGTAAGGTGCCGCCCATTGCTTGATGTTACCCAGATTACACTTAAAGGGACATGAAACACAAACATCTGTAACGTGCCGCCCATTGCTTGATGTTACCCAGATTACACTTAAAGGGACATGAAACACAAACATCTGTAAGGTGCCGCCCATTGCTTCATGCTACCCGGATTACACTTAAAGGGACATAAAATACAAACATCTGTAAGGTGCAGCCCATTGCTTTATGTTATCCAGATTACACTTAAAGGGACATAAAATACATACATCTGTAAGGTGCCGCCCATTGCTTTATGTTACCCAGATTACACTTAAAAGGACATAAAATACAAACATCTGTAAGGTGCAGCCCATTGCTTGATGTTACCCAGATTACACTTAAAGGGACATGAAACACATACATCTGTAAGGTGCCGCCCATTGCTTGATGTTACCCAGATTACACTTAAAGGGACATGAAACACAAACATCTGTAAGGTGCCGCCCATTGCTTCATGTTACCTAGATTACACTTAAAGGGACATGAAACACAAACATCTGTAAGGTACCGCCCATTGCTTGATGTTACCCAGATTACACTTAAAGGGACATGAAACACAAACATCTGTAAGGTGCAGCCCATTGCTTCATGTTACCCAGATTACACTTAAAGGGACATGAAACACAAACATCTGTAAGGTGCCGCCCATTGCTTCATGTTACCCAGATTACACTTAAAGGGACATGAAACACAAACATCTGTAAGGTGCTGCCCATTGCTTCATGTTACCCAGATTACACTTAAAGGGACATGAAACACAAACATCTGTAAGGTGCCGGCCATTGCTTCATGTTACCCAGATTACACTTAAAGGGACATGAAACACAAACATCTGTAAGGTGCTGCCCATTGCTTCATGTTACCCAGATTACACTTAAAGGGACATGAAACACAAACATCTGTAAGGTGCCGCCCATTGCTTCATGTTACCAAGATTACACTTAAAGGGACATGACACACAAACATCTGAAAGGTGCCGCCCATTTCTTCATGTTACCCAGATGACACTTAAAGGGATATGAGACACAAAAATCTGTAAGGTGCCGCCCATTGCTTCATGTTACCCAGATTACACTTAAAGGGACATGAAACACAAACATCTGTAAGGTGCCGCCCATTTCTTCATGTTACCCAGATTACACTTAAAGGGATATGAGACACAAAAATCTGTAAAGTGCCGCCCATTACTTCATGTTACCCAGATTACACTTAAAGGGACATGAAACACAAACATCTGTAAGGTGCCGCCCATTGCTTCATTTTACCCAGATTACACTTAAAGGGACATGAAACACAAACATCTGTAAGGTGCCAACCATTGCTTCATGTTACCCAGATTACACTTAAAGGGACATGAAACACAAACATCTGTAAGGTGCCGCCCATTGCTTCATGTTACCCAGATTACACTTAAAGGGACATGAAACACAAACATCTGTAACATGCCGACCATTGCTTCATGTTACCCAGATTACACTTAAAGGGACATGAAACACAAACATCTGTAAGGTGCCGACCATTGCTTCATGTTACCCAGATTACACTTAAAGGGACATGAAACACAAAAATCTGTAAGGTGCCACACATTGCTTCATGTTACCCAGATTACATTTAAAGGGACATGAGACACAAAAATCTGTAAGATGCCGCCCATTGCTTCATGTTACCCAGATTACACTTAAAGGGACATGAAACACAAACATCTGTAAGGTGCCGCCCATTGCTTCATGTTACCCAGATTACACTTAAAGGGACATGAAACACAAACATCTGTAAGGTGCCGCCCATTGCTTGATGTTACCCAGATTACACTTAAAGGGACATGAAACACAAACATCTGTAAGGTGCTTCCCATTGCTTCATGTTACCCAGATTACACTTAAAGGGACATGACACAAACATCTGTAAAATGCTGCCCATTGCTACATGTTACCCAGATTACACTTAAAGGGACATGAAACACAAACATCTGTAAGGTGCCGGCCATTGCTTGATGTTACCTAGATTACACTTAAAGGGACATGAAACACAAACATCTGTAAGGTGCCTCCCATTGCTTCCTGTTACCCAGATTACATTTAAAGGGACATGAAACACAAACATCTGTAAGGTGCCTCCCATTGCTTCATGTTACCTAGATTACAATTAAAGGGACATGAAACACAAACATCTGTAAGGTGCCGCCCATTGCTTCATGTTACCCAGATTACACTTAAAGGGACATGAAACACAAACATCTGTAAGGTGCTGCCCATTGCTTCATTTTACCCAGATTACACTTAAAGGGACATGAAACACAAACATCTGTAAGGTGGCGCCATTGCTTCATGTTACCCAGATTACACTTAAAGGGACATGAGACACAAATATCTGTAAGGTGCTGCCCATTGCTTCATGTTACCCAGATTACACTTAAAGGGACATGAGACACAAATATCTGTAAGGTGCCGCCCATTGCTTCATGTTACCCAGAATACACTTAAAGGGACATGAAACACAAACATCTGTAAGGTGCCGCCCATTGCTTCATGTTACCCAGATTACACTTAAAGGGACATGAAACACAAACATCTGTAAGGTGCTGCCCATTGCTTCATGTTACCCAGATTACACTTAAAGGGACGTGAAACACAAACATCTGTAAAGTGTCGCCCATTGCTTCATGTTACCCAGATTACACTTAAAGGGACATGAAACACAAACATCTGTAAGGTGCCGCCCATTGCTTCATTTTACCCAGATTACACTTAAAGGGACATGAAACACAAACATCTGTAAGGTGGCGCCATTGCTTCATGTTACCCAGATTACACTTAAAGGGACATGAGACACAAATATCTGTAAGGTGCCGCCCATTGCTTCATGTTACCCAGAATACACTTAAAGGGACATGAAACACAAACATCTGTAAGGTGCCGCCCATTGCTTCATGTTACCCAGATTACACTTAAAGGGACATGAGACACAAATATCTGTAAGGTGCCGCCCATTGCTTCATGTTACCCAGATTACACTTAAAGGGACATGAAACACAAACATCTGTAAGGTGCCGCCCATTGCTTCATGTTACCCTGATTACACTTAAAGGGACATGAAAAACAAACATCTGTAACATGCCGACCATTGCTTCATGTTACCCAGATTACACTTAAAGGGACATGAAACACAAACATCTGTAAGGTGCCGACCATTGCTTCATGTTACCCAGATTACACTTAAAGGGACATGAAACACAAACATCTGTAAGGTGCCGCCCATTGCTTCATGTTACCCAGATTACACTTAAAGGGACATGAAACACAAACATCTGTAAAATGCTGACGATTGCTTCATGTTACCCAGATTACACTTAAAGGGACATGAAACTCAAACATCTGTAAAATGCTGACGATTGCTTCATGTTACCCAGATTACACTTAAAGGGACATGAAACACAAACATCTGTAAGATGCCGCCCATTGCTTCATGTTACCCAGATTACACTTAAAGGGACATGAAACACAAACATCTTTAAGGTGTCGACCATTGCTTCATGTTACCCAGATTACACTTAAAGGGACATGAAACACAAACATCTGTAACATGCCGCCCATTGCTTCATGTTACCCAGATTACACTTAAAGGGACATGAAACACAAACATCTGTAAGGTGCCGCCCATTGCTTCATGTTACCCAGATTACACTTAAAGGGACATGAAACACAAACATCTGTAAAGTGCCGCCCATTGCTTCATTTTACCCAGATTACACTTAAAGGGACATGAAACACAAACATCTGTAAGGTGCCGCCCATTGCTTCATGTTACCCAGATTACACTTAAAGGGACATGACACACAAACATCTGAAAGGTGCCGCCCATTGCTTCATGTTACCCAGATTACACTTAAAGGGACATGAGACACAAAAATCTGTAAGGTGCCACACATTGCTTCATGTTACCCAGATTACACTTAAAGGGACATGAGACACAAAAATCTGTAAAATGCCGCCCATTGCTTCATGTTACCCAGATTACACTTAAAGAGACATGAAACACAAACATCTGTAAGGTGCCGCCCATTGCTTCACGTTACCCAGATTACACTTAAAGGGACATGAAACACAAACATCTGTAAGGTGCCGCAAATTGCTTCATGTTACCCAGATTACACTTAAAGGGACATGAAACACAAACATCTGTAAGGTGCCGGCCATTGCTTGATGTTACCTAGATTACACTTAAAGGGACATGAAACACAAACATCTGTAAGGTGCCTCCCATTGCTTCCTGTTACCCAGATTACATTTAAAGGGACATGAAACACAAACATCTGTAAGGTGCCTCCCATTGCTTCATGTTACCCAGATTACAATTAAAGGGACATGAAACACAAACATCTGTAAGGTGCCGCCCATTGCTTCATGTTACCCAGATTACACTTAAAGGGACATGAAGCACAAACATCTGTAAGGTGCCGCCCATTGCTTCATGTTACCCAGATTACACTTAAAGGGACATGAAACACAAACATCTGTAAGGTGCCGCCCATTGCTTCATTTTACCCAGATTACACTTAAAGGGACATGAAACACAAAAATCTGTAAGGTGGCGCCATTGCTTCATGTTACCCAGATTACACTTAAAGGGACATGAGACACAAATATCTGTAAGGTGCTGCCCATTGCTTCATGTTACCCAGATTACACTTAAAGGGACATGAGACACAAATATCTGTAAGGTGCCGCCCATTGCTTCATGTTACCCAGAATACACTTAAAGGGAAATGAAACACAAACATCTGTAAGGTGCCGCCCATTGCTTCATGTTACCCAGATTACACTTAAAGGGACATGAAACTCAAACATCTGTAAGGTGCCGCCCATTGCTTCATGTTACCCAGATTACACTTAAAGGGACATGAAACACAAACATCTGTAAAGTGTCGCCCATTGCTTCATGTTACCCAGATTACACTTAAAGGGACATGAAACACAAACATCTGTAAGGTGCCGCCCATTGCTTCATTTTACCCAGATTACACTTAAAGGGACATGAAACACAAACATCTGTAAGGTGGCGCCATTGCTTCATGTTACCCAGATTACACCTAAAGGGACATGAGACACAAATATCTGTAAGGTGCTGCCCATTGCTTCATGTTACCCAGATTACACTTAAAGGGACATGAGACACAAATATCTGTAAGGTGCCGCCCATTGCTTCATGTTACCCAGAATACACTTAAAGGGACATGAAACACAAACATCTGTAAGGTGCCGCCCATTGCTTCATGTTACCCAGATTACACTTAAAGGGACATGAAACACAAACATCTGTAAGGTGCCGCCCATTGCTTCATGTTACCCAGATTACACTTAAAGGGACATGAAAAACAAACATCTGTAACATGCCGACCATTGCTTCATGTTACCCAGATTACACTTAAAGGGACATGAAACACAAACATCTGTAAGGTGCCGACCATTGCTTCATGTTACCCAGATTACACTTAAAGGGACATGAAACACAAACATCTGTAAGGTGCCGCCCATTGCTTCATGTTACCCAGATTACACTTAAAGGGACATGAAACACAAACATCTGTAAAATGCTGACGATTGCTTCATGTTACCCAGATTACACTTAAAGGGACATGAAACTCAAACATCTGTAAAATGCTGACGATTGCTTCATGTTACCCAGATTACACTTAAAGGGACATGAAACACAAACATCTGTAAGATGCCGCCCATTGCTTCATGTTACCCAGATTACACTTAAAGGGACATGAAACACAAACATCTTTAAGGTGTCGACCATTGCTTCATGTTACCCAGATTACACTTAAAGGGACATGAAACACAAACATCTGTAACATGCCGCCCATTGCTTCATGTTACCCAGATTACACTTAAAGGGACATGAAACACAAACATCTGTAAGGTGCCGCCCATTGCTTCATGTTACCCAGATTACACTTAAAGGGACATGAAACACAAACATCTGTAAGGTGCCGCCCTTTGCTTGATGTTACCCAGATTACACTTAAAGGGACATGAAACACAAACATCTGTAAGGTGCTGCCCATTGCTTCATGTTACCCAGATTACACTTAAAGGGACATGAAACACAAACATCTGTAAGGTGCCGGCCATTGCTTCATGTTACCCAGATTACACTTAAAGGGACATGAAACACAAACATCTGTAAGGTGCCGCCCATTGCTTCATGTTACCCAGATTACACTTAAAGGGACATGAAACACAAACATCTGTAAGGTGCTGCCCATTGCTTCATGTTACCCAGATTACACTTAAAGGGACATGAAACACAAACATCTGTAAGGTGCCGCCCATTGCTTCATGTTACCAAGATTACACGTAAAGGGACATGAAACACAAACATCTGTAAGGTGCCGCCCATTTCTTCATGTTACCCAGATTACACTTAAAGGGATATGAGACACAAAAATCTGTAAGGTGCCGCCCATTGCTTCATGTTACCCAGATTACACTTAAAGGGACATGAAACACAAACATCTGTAAAGTGCCGCCCATTGCTTCATTTTACCCAGATTACACTTAAAGGGACATGAAACACAAACATCTGTAAGGTGCCAACCATTGCTTCATGTTACCCAGATTACACTTATAGGGGCATGAAACACAAACATATGTAAGGTGCCGACCATTGCTTCATGTTACCCAGATTACACTTAAAGGGACATGAAACACAAACATCTGTAACATGCCGACCATTGCTTCATGTTACCCAGATTACACTTAAAGGGACATGAAACACAAACATCTGTAAGGTGCCGCCCATTGCTTCATTTTACCCAGATTACACTTAAAGGGACATGAAACACAAACATCTGTAAGGTGCCAACCATTGCTTCATGTTACCCAGATTACACTTATAGGGGCATGAAACACAAACATATGTAAGGTGCCGACTATTGCTTCATGTTACCCAGATTACACTTAAAGGGACATGAAACACAAACATCTGTAAGGTGCCGCCCATTGCTTCATGTTACCCAGATTACACTTAAAGGGACATGACACACAAACATCTGAAAGGTGCCGCCCATTGCTTCATGTTACCCAGATTACACTTAAAGGGACATGAGACACAAAAATCTGTAAGGTGCCACACATTGCTTCATGTTACCCAGATTACACTTAAAGGGACATGAGACACAAAAATCTGTAAAATGCCGCCCATTGCTTCATGTTACCCAGATTACACTTAAAGAGACATGAAACACAAACATCTGTAAGGTGCCGCCCATTGCTTCACGTTACCCAGATTACACTTAAAGGGACATGAAACACAAACATCTGTAAAGTGCCGCAAATTGCTTCATGTTACCCAGATTACACTTAAAGGGACATGAAACACAAACATCTGTAAGGTGCCGCCCATTGCTTGATGTTACCCAGATTACACTTAAAGGGACATGAAACACAAAAATCTGTAAGGTGCTTCCCATTGCTTCATGTTACCCAGATTACACTTAAAGGGACATGACACAAACATCTGTAAAATGCCGCCCATTGCTACATGTTACCCAGATTACACTTAAAGGGACATGAAACACAAACATCTGTAAGGTGCCGCCCATTGCTTGATGTTACCCAGATTACACTTAAAGGGACATGAAACACAAACATCTGTAAGGTGCCTCCCATTGCTTCCTTTTACCCAGATTACATTTAAAGGGACATGAAACACAAACATCTGTAAGGTGCCTCCCATTGCTTCATGTTACCCAGATTACAATTAAAGGGACATGAAACACAAACATCTGTAAGGTGCCGCCCATTGCTTCATGTTACGCAGATTACACTTAAAGGGACATGAAGCACAAACATCTGTAAGGTGCCGTTCATTGCTTCATGTTACCCAGATTACACTTAAAGGGACATGAAACACAAACATCTGTAAGGTGCCGCCCATTGCTTCATGTTACCCAGATTACACTTAAAGGGACATGAAACACAAACATCTGTAAGGTGCCGCCCATTGCTTCATGTTACCCAGATTACACTTAAAGGGACATGAAACACAAACATCTGTAAGGTGCCTCCCATTGCTTCATGTTACCCAGATTACATTTAAAGGGACATGAAACACAAACATCTGTAAGGTGCCGCCCATTGCTTCATGTTACCCAGATTACACTTAAAGGGATATGAAACACAAACATCTGTAAGGTGCCGCCCATTGCTTCATGTTACCCAGGTTACACTTAAAGGGTCATGAAACACAAACATCTGTAAGGTGCCCACCATTGCTTCATGTTACCCAGATTACACTTAAAGGGACATGAAACACAAACATCTGTAAGGTGCCGCCCATTGCTTCATGTTACCCAGGTTACACTTAAAGGGACATGAAACACAAACATTTGTAAGATGCCAACCATTGCTTCATGTTATCCAGATTACACTTACAGGGACATGAAACTCAAACATCTGTAAGGTGCCGCCCATTGCTTGATGTTACCCAGATTACACTTAAAGGGACATGGCACACAAACATCTGTAAGGTGCCGCCCATTGCTTCATGTTACCCAGATTACACTTAAAGGGACATGAAACACAAACATCTGTAAGGTGCCGCCAATTGCTTCATGTTACCCAGATTACACTTAAAGGGACATGAAACACAAACATCTGTAAGGTGCCGCCCATTGCTTGATGTTACCCAGATTACACTTAAAGGGACATGGCACACAAACATCTGTAAGGTGCAGCCCATTGCTTCATGTTACCCAGATTACACTTAAAGGGACATGAAACACAAACATCTGTAAGGTGCCGCCCATTGCTTCATGTTACCCAGATTACACTTAAAGGGACATGAAACACAAACATCTGTAAGGTGCCGCCCATTGCTTGATGTTACCCAGATTACACTTAAAGGGACATGAAACACAAACATCTGTAAGGTGCCGCCCATTGCTTGATGTTACCCAGATTACACTTAAAGGGACATGAAACACAAACATCTGTAAGGTGCCGCCCATTGCTTCATGTTACCCAGATTACATTTAAATGGACATGAAACACAAACATCTGTAAGGTGCCGCCCATTGCTTTATGTTACCCAGATTACACTTAAAAGGACATGAAACACAAACATCTGTAAGGTGCCGCCCATTGCTTCATGTTACCCATATTACATTTAAAGGGACATGAAACACAAACATCTGTAAGGTGCCGCCCATTGCTTCATGTTACCCAGATTACATTTAAAGGGACATGAAACACAAACATCTGTAAGGTGCCACCCATTGCTTCATGTTACCCAGATTACACTTAAAGGGACATGAAACACAAACTTCTGTAAGGTGCCACCCATTGCTTCATGTTACCCATATTACATTTAAAGGGACATGAAACACAAACATCTGTAAGGTGCCGCCCATTGCTTCATGTTACCCAGATTACACTTAAAGGGACATGAAACACAAACATCTGTAAGGTGCCGCCCATTGCTTCATGTTACCCAGGTTACACTTAAAGGGACATGAAACACAAACATTTGTAAGATGCCGACCATTGCTTCATGTTATCCAGATTACACTTAAAGGGACATGAACAATTTTTAACAACTTTCCAATTTACTTCTGTTATACATTTTTATTCTCTTGATATTATTGAAGAAGCAGCAGCAATACACTGCTAGCAGCTAGCTGAACACATTGGTGAGCCAACGACAAGAAACATATATGTGCAGCCACCAATCATCAGCTAGCTGCTAGCGCCTAAGCCAACATAGGAATGCTTTGAAACAAAGGATACCAAGAGAATAAAGCACATTAAATAATAGAAGTACATTGGAAAGTTGATTGAAATTTTATTCTCAGTCGGAATCATGAAAGACAAAATTTGGGTTTCATGTCTGTTTTTCATCTATCGAATCCTTTTATTTTAACCTTCAGCTCAGTAAATGTGTTTGATCAGCTAAGTCACAGGCTAGGGAAATCCATAAACAAGTATTAGATAAACATAAATTAGATTTAAATACATTTGAAAATAACTTTGATTGCAGCACAGGTTTTTTTTAAAGACGCCCTTTTGAGAATATTAAAAATTGCATTTTGTTCTCAACAAATCTAATCTTACACATAGGGGCCGATTTATCAAGGGCCAAATGGCCCCTGATGCCGCGTCAGACTTTAGGCTCGCCGGAAACAGCAGTTATGAAACAGCAGTCTTAAGACCGCTGCTCCATAACTGGTCCGCTGCCTCTGAGACTTGCGGTCTTCAATCCGCACGATCCTATACGATCGGGTTGATTGACAACTCCTGCTAGCAGCCGCGAATCTGCAGGGGGGCGGCATTGCACAAGCAGTTCACCATACGCTGTTGGCATTCAGTGATGTCTGTCGGACATGATACGCTACAGGGTATCATGTCGGGCAGACAATGATAAATCAGCCCTATAGTGAGACTGAATCACCAGCCTTACGATATATAGAAATATATAGAAATTCTAATTGAATATTGACTTTATGACAATGAGGGGACGTTACCCAAAACAAAACTGGAATAACGTGTAATGGTATTTGTACCCCAGTTTATTTTGCATTCTATTTCATAGCATTGGAAATAATTTACCAGCTTGTTTATTACGTGGCTAAAGCATAATTTGCACAAGATCATGTCAGTGATAAATTATTGGGGCGCGATCCGATATAGATCGTAGTTTGCGGCGCAAGCGAGGGAACCCGCGTCGCCCGCAGTTTCAGCTCGCAACTCGAGCTATCCCATATATGGCGCCGTCAGATGCTAACGTGCCGTAAGTCTGACAAACCAGCGATGTCCAGAAATCTGCGCAAGTACAAATTTCTGGCGTCGCCAGTGACTTGCGGCACATTAGAAACTGCCGGCGCCTACAAAACCTGACTAAAGTCTAAATCACCCGCACTGTCTAACACGCCTCCCTAACATAGCCCGACACGTCTAACACGCCTCCCTAACATAGCCCGACACGTCTAACCCTCTATCCGCTATCCCCCCTCACTAGCCTAACAATAAAATATGTATTAACCCCTTAACCGCCGCTACCTAATAAAGTTATTAACCCCTAAACCGGCGCCAGCTATATTAAATCTATAACCCCCTAAAGTGAGCCCCTAACACCGCCGCCATCTACCTTACCTACCCCCTAAAGTGAGCCCCTACCCCGCCGCTATCTGTTTTAAAATTATTAACCCCTAATCTAATCCCCCTACCCCGCCGCCATCTATATTAAATTATTCAACCCCTAAAATACTAAACTATCCCTACCACTAAACCTAAGTCTAACCCTACAAATAGCCCTGAAAAGGGCTTTTTGCATGGCATTACCCCAAAGTAACAGCTCTTTTGCCAGCCCTTAAAAGGGCTTTTTGCGGGGCATGCCCCAAAGTAACAGCTCTTTTGCCAGCCCTTAAAAGGGCTTTTGGCGGGGCTTTGTCACAAAGTAAACTGCTCTTTTGCCTACAATCTACATCCCCCTACACCGCGGCCACCTATAATAAATGTATTAACCCCTAATCTAATCCCCCTACACCGCCGCCAGCTATATTAACTATATTAACCCTAATTATATTAGGGTTAATATAGTTAATATAGTTATTATATTATATATATTAACTATATTAACCCTAATTATATTAGGGTTCATATAGTTAATATCGTTATTATATTATATATATATTAAGTATAATAACCCTATCTAACTCTAACATCCTAACTAAACTCTTATTAAAATAAATCTAATATTAATATTATTAATTAAAATATTCCTATTTAAATCTAAATACTTACCTATAAAATAAACCCTAAGATAGCTACAATATAATTAATAATTACATTATAGCTATGTTAGGGTTTATATTTATTTTACAGGTAAATTGTTAATTATTTTAACTAGGTATAATAGCTATTAAATAGTTATTACCTATTTAATAGCTACCTAGTTAAAATAATTACCCAATTACCTGTAAAATAAATCCTAACCTAAGTTACAAATACACCTACACTATCAATAAATTAAATAAACTACAAATATCTATCTAAAAATACAATTAAATAAACTAAACTAAATTACAAAAACAAACAAACACTAAATTACAAAAAATAAAAAAAGATTACAGCAATTTTAAGCTAATTACACCTATTCTAAGCCCCCTAATAAAATAATAAAGCCCCCCAAAATAAAAAATTCCCTACCCTATTCTAAATTAAAAAAAGTTCAAAGCTCTTTTACCTTACCAGCCCTTAAAAGGGCCTTTTGTGGGGGCATGCCCCAAAGAAAACTGCTCTTTTGCCTGCAAAAAAAAACACAATACCACCCCCCAACATTACAACCCACCACCCACATACCCCTAATCTAACCCAAACCCCCCTTAAATAAACCTAACACTACCCCCCTGAAGATCTCCCTACCTTGTATTCACCCAGCCGGGCCGAACCGATCCAGGCGATGTGTTCCAGCAAGCGGCAGTGAAGTCTTCCTCCATCCGGGCGATGTCTTGAAGCAAGCGGCAGAGAGTCTTCTTCCATTGGCGACGTCTTCAAGCAAATCGGCATCTTCAATCTTCTTTCTTCGCTCCTCCGCCGCGGAGCATCCTTCCGGCACGACGACTTCCCGACGAATGAGGTTCCTTTAATTGACGTCATCCAAGATGGCGTCCGCCGAATTCCGATTGGCTGATAGGATTCTATCAGCCAATCGGAATTAAGGTAGAAAAATCTGATTGGCTGATTGAATCAGCCAATCAGATTCAAGTTCAATCCGATTGGCTGAACCAATCAGCCAATCGGATTGAACTTGAATCTGATTGGCTGATTCAATCAGCCAATCAGATTTTTCTAACTTAATTCCGATTGGCTGATAGAATCCTATCAGCCAATCGGAATTCGGCGGACGCCATCTTGGATGACGTCATTTAAAGGTACCTCATTCGTCGTTCAGTCGTCGGCCGGGACGGATGCTCCGCGGTGGCGGAGCGAAGAAAGAAGATTGAAGATGCCGCTTCATGGAAGATGCTGCCGGAAGGAAGAAGACTTTGCTGCCGCTTGGAGGAAGACGTCGCCGGAGGAAGAATTCTTCTTTGCCGCTTGGAGCAAGACATCGCCGGAGGAAGAATTCTTCTTTGCCGCTTGGAGGAAGACATCGCCGGAGGAAGAATTCTTCTTTGCCGCTTGGAGCAAGACATCGCCTTGATCGGATGAGGAGTTCGGCCCGGTGTGGTGAAGACAAGGTAGTGAGATCTTCAGGGGGGTAGTGTTAGGCTTTTTTAAGGGGGGTTTGGGTGGGTTTAGAATAGGGGTATGTGGGTGGTGGGTTGTAATGGGGGGGGGTATTGTATATGTTTTTAAATGCAAAAGAGCTGAATTGTTTGGGGCATGCCCCCACAAAGGCCCTTTTAAGGGCTGGTAAGGTAAAAGAGCTTTGAACTTTTTTTAATTTAGAATAGGGCAGGGAATTTTTTTTATTTTGGGGGGCTTTATTATTTTATTAGGGGGCTTAGAATAGGTGTAATTAGCTTAAAAATCTTGTAATCTTTTTTTTATTTTTTGTAATTTAGTGTTTGTTTTTTTTGTAATTTAGTTTAGTTAATTTAATTGTATTTTTAGATAGATATTTGTAGTTTATTTAATTTATTGATAGTGTAGGTGTATTTGTAACTTAGGTTAGGATTTATTTTACAGGTAATTGGGTAATTATTTTAACTAGGTAGATATTAAATAGTTAATAACTATTTAATAGCTATTATACCTAGTTAAAATAATTAACAATTTACCTGTAAAATAAATATTAACCCTAACATAGCTACAATGTAATTATTAATTATATTGTAGCTATCTTAGGGTTTATTTTATAGGTAAGTATTTAGATTTAAATAGGAATATTTTAGTTTATAAATGAATTAGATTAATTTAATATAAATTTAGTTAGGGGTGTTAGGGTTAGATAGAGTTAATATAGTTAATATAAATACTATAGTAACTATATTAACTATATTAACCCTAATATAATTAGGGTTAATATAGTTAATATATATAATGTAATACCTATATTAACTATAATATACTTAGGGTTAATATAGATAACATAGCTGGCGGCGGGGTAGGTAGATTAAATTAGGGGTTAATCATTTTAATAGAGATGGCGGCGGTGTAAGGGGCTTACATTAGGGGTTAATAATATTAATATAGCTGGCGGCGGTATAGGGGGATTAGATTAGGGGTTAATAATTTTTATATAGGTGGCGGCGGTGTAAGGGGTCAGATTAGGGGATAGATAAGGTAGATGACAGCGGTGTAAGGGGTTCACATTAGGCGATAGATAAGGTAGATGGCGGCGGTTTTAGGGGCTCACAGTAGGGGGTTAGTTTATGTAGATGGCGGCGGGGTCCGGGAGCGGCGGTTTAGGGGTTAATAACTTTATTAGGGATTTCGGGGGGGGGGGGGGGGGATCGCGGTTGACAGGTAGATAGACATTGCGCATGCGTTAGGTGTTAGGTTTTATTTAGCAGATCGCGGGTGACAGGTAGATAGACATTGCGCATGCGTTAGGTGTTAGGTTTATTTTCTAGTTAGTTTAGGGAGTTACGGGGCTCCAATAGTCAGCGTAAGGCTTCTTACAGCTGCTTTTTGTGGCGAGGTGAAAATGGAGTAAGATTTCTCCATTTTCGCCACGTAAGTCCTTACGCTGCATATTGGATACCAAACTGTGCTGGTTTGGTATACCTGCCTATAGCCCAAAAAACTACGGGCGAAGGCAGAAATATACGGGCGTAACTTCTAGGTTACGCCGTATATAGGATACCAAAACAGCACAAATATTGGCGTCTCCGGCTTTTGCGGGCGACGATTTTTATCGGATCGACCCCTTGGTGAAAAAAGCAATTTATCAACAATGGTCACTAATAGTAATGATATAATGATACATCAGTGAATAGAAATCATATTTTACAATAAGGCAATAAATGTAATGCTACAATTCTAGTACAAGTAATTGCAAACTTTTTTCCAAAGAAAACACAACAGTAACTGTCAGTCTTAGCAAAGATTAAATATATTAAAAGCGACTGTAATAAGTTTTTAGACTAATAGAAAGCTAAAGAAATCCATGTGTTTGTAGCTAAGAGAAGGTAGTTAGAAAATTAATTCTTGGTCTAAAAACATCACTTTTGTGTGATACATTTACAAATGTGTTTAGGAAAAATGACTACAATATTCTCAGTTAGTATAAAGTGAATTAATATGAGATTTATAGTAATATGGAATTTGGATTATTTGTGTGAGCGTTATCAATATCAAGCAGAAATATATTATTCAGAGGTTCTTTCTCACATTCAGGGTCCTTAGAAACAAATGTTCCAAATATGCAGAAAAACATTATAGATCTCATCTCCCGAATAATGCAGAACAAATAATACATTATAATTTATCTACATTATATTTTATATAAACATTGCCATCTGAGGAGAACTTTATCTAAAGTTATATGGAAAATAATTTCGCATTGATAAGAAAATATATATTTAGTAAAGTCTATATGGCAGCAGTGTTTGCAACAATGTTATAAAATAGTGCTGAAGGCACATGCACGCCAATGAGCATACCTCAGTATGCTCTCATGGAAAGAAGTTAAGTTTCAACAAAGGAGACAAAAAAAGGCAAATTTCATAATAAAATGTAAACTGGATTTATTTAAAAATGATATGCTCCATCTGAATAATGGGTGTAATTTTGACTAAAGCTGCATTAAGGTTTAGAGATATCACTGTTATGTGTGACAGACAGATGTTTCCCTGCAGTTGTAACAAACACTAAAATACCCCAAAAAGTCTAAAAGTAAATACATCACAATCTAACCAGACTGACTCACTGGGATAGGGGCTACAGTGTCATTAGAAATATGCTGCTTCTGTAAAAAAGTCACCACAGCTACAGACGTGTTACATGAAAATGGCTTATCGCCGTAACCACTGGAAGCTTAAACAGATGGCGAGCTATGGGGTCAATTTATTATTGTGCGGACGGACATGATACAATGTAGCGTATCATGTCCACCGCACATCAATAAATTATCATTGCACCAGCAGTTCTTGTGAACTGCTGGTGCAATACCGCCCCCTGCAGATTTGCGGCCAATCTTCCTCTAGCAGGGGGTGTCAATCAACCCGATCATATTCTATTGGGCTGATTGCTGTCCGCCACCTCAGAGGTGCCGGACGAGTTAAGGAGCAGTGGGTCTGAGGCAGCATCTGCAGCTTCATAAATCGAACCCTATGTCTTCTGTGCATTACAGCTGGACCAGCACCAGCTTGGAGTATTCTTATTACCTTTTATTCATCAGAGACATATAAAAACAACAACGACGTTTCGGTCAGAACCTGACCTTAATCATGTTAATGATTAAGGTCAGGTTCTGACCGAAACGTCGTTGTTGTTTTTATATGTCTCTGATGAATAAAAGGTAATAAGAATACTCCAAGCTGGTGCTGCTTCTACTTTGTTACTATACCTTATTGGGGTTAGTGCATGGACCCCACTAGCGTGCACCTTTTGTCTGGTTGGTGAGTGCTGGGATTCTCATTTACATTACAGCTGGACACCATCAAATCAAAAAACTAGTTGTAATGAATGTTTCTCTTTTTTAGAGGGAGATTTACGTAACTTGTTTAATACGGACGTAGGATGTTTCACCTGATCTATGTACAAGATGAATGTTTTAAAAGCTATTGAAATGACCATTTTATAGTAACATATCTGGGGTTTGCAAACCCAGAGCACTCCAGGTATACACCCCCTGAAAACATTCTTGAGTAAGTTTACATGATGTCCTTTTGTTATAGCCAATCAATTTCCAATCCATATGTAAAAGAGCTTGTGCACTGCTATAACCAATCCCTATGTTTCATGATCCGGCAGCAACACTATGCTTAACTGATTAAGGACCATCTGGACATGTAGATACATCACAAAGTCCTGGATTTTATATGTTCATTATAGTGGAAAACTTATATGCTCTAAATCATTAAAGCAGTAAATCATTATAGCTTATCATTTTAATACTATTGACCTTGTACATCGACATGATTAACCCTTTCATGAGGGTTACACACATTGTTTAAGTACCATATATATCAAAATAGTAAATTATGACACATAATCCAATAAACCCACTCAATAAGCAATGGAAATCTGATGCTAATCTATCCTAATTAACCAATATAGTGTCGGTGCTCAATGCCATTTATATAGCATAAATATAGGGAAAGAAAAGCAAAAGCAGCCATTACAGAACACTCACTTGTGTAATCCTATTGTACCCAGACAAAGGTTGCGACCAAAATAAAACGTAACCTTTATTAGTGTAATATAAAGGAAAGTAACCATCCCATAAAATCATTTAAAAATCCAACATGGATAATTAATCCCTAAAGAACCAAGTAATCAATAAAGCTCATATTATTGAAACCAATAAACACCCATCACAGATGCGAAGATGGAGCAATCAGCAACGGTTGTCCCATTAAGTGCCACTGAATAAAAATATCCCTATATAACTGTAATAAATGAACTAATCTCCCAGTGGTGCATACACAATTATTAAAATGTGTTGGGTCCGTGCATCTAAACTCTGCAAAAATAATTTCTGATAGATCTGCATCAAATTACGTATCACTAGCATCAAATTAGAGTACTGCAAGGATTAATACAAAATGCCTGATGCGCATTTCGCTAATAGTCGTTTTCAGAGGTGAACCTGATCATAGCTTCTATCTGGGTTTAAATACCCAAATTCCACAATCGGAGAGGTGTTTAAGCACACATCATTCCCAGCACTAGGCTAAAAAATTTAAAAATTCAGTCCTCACTTTGTTTATCTACTTTAATAAACTGGATCACATGTCAGCATCTGACCTATCATCATGAGCCCGAAGCTGGGCATATTTGCTAGCATCAACATACTGAGCCAATCATAACATTAGGGGCGGTTCACTCAATATGATTGTCTATCGATCACACAACTACTAAATGGACCACAATTCATTATGTGTCGTCCCCCATACCATTCCATTAGGTCTAAAATGTCATTATTCATTGGGCATACCTGCAGTTTACTTATTTCCTCATAGTACTCTATGTCAGATAACAACCAATCACCTATAAGAGTTATGTTCCATGTTAAAGAAATCATTGCTTTTTATCGTTTACAGTACATTGCGTTCAAATCTTGACAGTATTCCAGTTACAATTTGAGGTACAAACTGCGTTGTGTTTGCTTATGATCCTTATACAAAAGAACCATAACCTGCATTTTCATTTATACCTTTAGGCATTAAAGATTGTAGCCAGAAAATCCATTTATATTCTGCCTGCAGTAAGATGGTTTCAATATGTCCACATCGTATACCTAATTTAAATATCTGTAACACTGAAACTGTCATCTTAGGATAAGACCCATGATGCAGCTAATCATAAAAAGTGTGAGCACAACCACTGTATTACAAACTCAGTACTCAAAAGTGTGTTTGCAAAAAAGCAAGTTTTTAAAGTTTTTAATAAAAGTTTTATACCTGTTCTACCTTGCTTGGACATATCATGCTCTACCCAAAGCTCTGGAGTATAATAACCATCAAATTTTGTGTTTACCAACTCCATTTGGAATAGCAAGAGTGTTTGACTCTCCCTGGAGCAGTTTGTTTATATGAAGAGTAGCCAGCCCTGAAATAATCATTCAGCAATCCGGGAAACAGCTGTTATACCTAAAGGGAGTCAGCCGAACGGCTCTTAAAGATTCGGTCTGCCCGATATTGCACTGATTGTGCAACTCCGCTTGTGAGTATAAGCTCATTGTCACTTGTTGTTTGTCCGACATTGGTCGGGGTAATCTGCAACAAGGGCGCTTTTCTTCCTTTACATTGCAGGAACGTGATTGCTGCAAGCAGCTGATCGGACCTGAGTGAGTCAGCCGAGCGGCTCTGAAGCTTCGGCTTGTCAATTATTGCACTGCATGTGCAAACACACTTGTGAGTACTGAGTTTGTAATACAGTCGTTGTGCTCACACTTTTTAGGATTATCTGCACCAGAGCGCCTCTTCTTTGTCTTTATTCTAGGACGTGGGATACTGTCATCATTTTTTGTGGAGAGAGCTGCCATCCTTTTGGGTCCCTTTGGATCATCATATATCTCGAATTTTGACATCATTGGCACCTATGGACTTTTGATTACACACCACTTGCACAAAGGACTGTGTTTAAGTATATATATTAGTTTACATTATATACTTGCTGTTGATTTGGTATATATTTGCAAGGGAACAATATATACCGTTTGTTAGGATAATATTATTATTATTAATTCTTTTGAATTTGATTATTATATTACTTTATAATATATTATAATTTTTATAATAACACCAGATTAATGATCCATCTTACAAGGAGTAGCATAAAATAGGCCCACCTCATTCTTTTTTGGATACACCACCACTTTGTGCGGTCCTATTTTTTCTAAGACCCATGATATTTAAAAAAATGTCTCGCCACAATGTCATTTTTTTTAATTTAGTGGTGCTTCTACAATGGGACAACCGTTGCTGATTGCTCCATAACTGCATCTGTGATGGGTGTTTATTGGTTTCAATATGAACTTTATTAATTACTTGGTTCTGTAGGGATTAATTATCCATGTTGGATTTCTAAATGATTTTATGAGATGATTATGCTGCCTTTTTTATTTCACTAATTAAGGTAAAGTTTTATTTTGGTCACAACCTTTGTCTGGGTGCAATAGGATTATAAAAGTGAGTGTTCTATAAGGGCTGCTTTTGCTTTTCTCTCCATATATTAATAAAGTACCACTCTGTAGCCGCAGAGAATTGTTGCTCCCAAGTGGAAACTGTGACTAACCAAATCAGCAGTGGTAGTCAGGTGACCGAGTTGTGTGGCTGTGACTGCTAGTTGGATCAGGTAATTCAAGCATTTAATTTTACCGCTATGGGCTAGATTACAAGTTACTATCACTTTTTAGCATAATAACTTCACTAGAAGTAAGCTTTTGCGTATTACAAGTTGAAAGTAAAAACTTTTTGCATGGACACTAACCCGATGCTGGCAAAAAGCAAAATTTTGGAACAGCGTTAACGTATTTCCCCATAGACTTCAATGGAGCGTGAAAAGTGGAAGAAACCGATACATACATACATACCCATACAAACACCCATACTAGTGCTCAAACATGATCGCGTTTAGCCAAGTGTGCTAACCCAACATGAAATATGAATATTTCACATTCCAATGTTCTTCACATAGAAAAATACGTTCTATTGATTTATAAATACATATTTCTATAAATATCTGATATCTATACATACACACACACACATATATATATATATATACAGTGTATATATATATATATATATATATATATATATATATATATATATATATATATATATATAGGTATATATATATATATATATATATATATATATGAATATCTATTTATAAACACTTAGAATGTATTCATACTAACACAATAAAACACTTTATTAAATATGAATATTGCATAAATATGATTTTACATGTTTTCAGCTACTTGACTGCAAAGGGCTCCAATGCATATACAGTATGTCTATATATGTATAAATATGTATTTATGTGTGTATACGTGTCTGTAAATACATATATACACACATAAATACATAAATACATATGTAGACATGTGTGTGTATATATATATATATATACACATACATACATATACATCTTTAGAGATATATATGAAAGTATCTCAATGTTAAAGCCCTTTGTCTGCCTTTTTTTCCCACTTGAGGCCTCATATCTTTGAGCCTTATAGCTTTTTATGCAATTGATTTAAAATTATATTTATTAAACAGTGTTATTATGAATCAAACTGTACTTTTAAATGTATTTATGTGTTTTGTGCAACTTTTTTGTATCGCGTAACAGTTAACCAGAGCTCTGTAGTCGCGGCAACCCGATGTGTGTTAAATCCAATTGCACTCAAGTGAACGCATTTATTTTTATTTTGCAATACAAATGCTACTTCTAACGCAAAGAGCCGTGATAAACCAACAGTTAGCACATCACTCGTAATTTAGCCCTATAATGGCCCTTTAAGGACTGCATTGGCCTATATACATATCATCCATATTGTCTAAAGGTTTTTGTGTTTAATGGAATAAAGATCTTTAGTAGACCTTGGCTGTTTCTTACAGAACGATCCATAGTACAAATGCAGGTAGCCAGCTGGTTCCCTGCCTTAGTGTATGCCAATCAGGGAAGCCGTAATATTAACAGTTCATCATCATCATCATCAATAGCCAGGGAAAAACTTTAGTTTTTTTATCTAAAAACCTCCCTAGTTCTTAAAGGGTTAATTATGCAGGATGCACTGTGGAATCACTGGGGGAGTGGAAAAGCTGAGTTTGAAGAAGTAAATTACAGAAAAATCAGGTGAGTTTTAACTAAACATTCATGTGTGATTAAATTGTGTATCTAGTGTCCCTTTACTGAAATAAGCTTTGCATCGCCATTTTGTTTTTAGAGCATTCACCCCTTCTCCTGAAAAAGCAAATGCGGTTCCCCTCATTTTAACCCATACTGTCCCAGTATTTCCATTCAATCAGTTACTTTAACACATATAGATGCATTTTTTATTTTGCGTTGTCTCCAGCCAAAAAACAAAACAAAAAACAGCCAATGTTGGACATTTTGCAGGTTCTGGGGAATGTTATGCAGGTGATTCCATTGAAGCAAGTTGCAGAGTGTTTGTATACATGACACCATGGTGACATACAGCACAAATGGTAGTTACAGCTGCCATAAGGGTTTACAAATCCAGCTTTCTTATCACTAACACCAAATAGTGGGTGTTTTTCTGACTTACTCTTATTTACATGGGAATACAAATTGTATTTTTTTGTTCATTTATGTATAATACTCTAGAAGCACGTTTGTTTATCCATCATCAATGGTCACAGTTCTTACAATTTTTCAGACACTTTTATTTACAGAATGAAGGCAAATGACATTTTATTCTCATACAGAGGTACTACTGGGCTTTCAATTCCCCACAAAAGCTAATGTTCCCATAAATAAGCAGCAAACAGCTTGTGCGTACAAGAGAGACTCTTTGATAGGACTGAAATCTGAATGATTTTATGTGTTTATAAAGTTAATTCCCCTCTGTGATAATGCATCTCCATTTATTGTGTTGTGCGTCCTCACCACTGACCAAAAGACCCTTTTAAATCATCCAGTTGTTTTGTTCAGCCGGCCTAACAACTATGCAAAGTAATTAGAGATGCTTATTTATTATGGGGTGTACCACAGGGTGAAGCAGACAATGACAGAGCTAGTTCAGGAATGGGAACAAAATGATTGCTGGTACATTGAGCAATCTGTAGATTTCAAGTGTCTGCTTCACTCGTGTTTCCCTTCAGGCGGGAGATACAACAATTACTTTGGCCAGTCACTTAGCTTCCAGTCTGCAGGAGATTATTCCTGTCACACTAAGAGCATGTGTCTGAGCAGGGTTTTTTTTCTATCTGGAGTTCTTTTTTCGCTTTGGTACTGGAAACACTCAACATCCAACTGTCTGCATTTTTTCTCTTCAGTATTGGTCGATATCAAAACACATCTCAAAAACAAAATAATGAAAACATTCATGCTGTTAGCAATGAAATTTGTGCACATAATAAAAGCATTGCATATAAAATAATGATGTAAGTACTCATAAAAATGCCTTTTATTTTTGTATACATATATAATGCACATAGAATCCATTTAACAGCATTATGAAAAGAGAGGTGGATTTTAAACTCAGATACTTTTCAATCTGTGGATGAGGATCCCGAATATGCTTTTGTACTGCTCCAGTCTCCTGGCACAGATATTTGGGACAGGCAATTGAATTCCTAGCTGCTGAGGTGCAGAAGATTATGTTTCACTAATTGGGCGATGATTTTTATTCTAGACACCTGCACAGAGATCGTAACCTCCAGGTGATTAGGAATCCAATTAGTTGGTATAACAACGTTCCAAATGAAACGTCCCTTGTAACCTCTCATTAATTAATATTCTGATCCCCTCTCAGCCTTGTCCCTGGGAACATTCACAAGTCAACTAATGGGGCGGATTAAAATTCATGGTAAATGGTTTCCATAAATATTATTCTGAGGTAATTTCAGCCGTCAGCTTGCTCTGAATACCTCTAGAATCAGAATGAAGATAGAAAAGGAATGTACCATTCAAAAACTGTAAGAAAAGTGTTATTCCATGACAACGTGAAGGTCACAAACAATATGGGAAAAATAAATTTGTAATATAAAATCAGAGGCATCATACAACTCCTGGGAAATATTAATCTAGTAGTTTGTAATGTGAGCTATGGGGTCTATTTACTAGGGAACCGATACACTGTTATTTTCCTGTCTAAAGAATAAGAGCAAATCAGTTTTCATAAACAATATGGCGGATTTACTTACCAGAAACTGAATTTGAGGTTTTACTTCTTCTTGGAAAATACTACTGTTTTTGTATTGTGTCATTAGGTTTGGTTGTAGATGTATTTTCCATACTTGGTGTTTTTTTTAGTTTATATTCAGTAAAAAGTAATACAAAGATAGATTAAACATAAAAAAGTAATACAAAGATAGATTAAACATAAAAATTGTGAAAAAGTAAATGGACAATAACATGGTGGAGTCTCAGAACATAAAAATACTGACTCAAGAGTTCTGTAAGGAACTTGATGCTATAAAAAAGGGCTGAAAACTTCCATTTGTCCACTAGGACGTGCACAGAATATCTGAGAACAAATAAGAATTTGGATCCTGTCTATCTTTTTTTTTATAAATAATTTTTTTATTGAAGTTAAAGCATATATCATCACAACAAGAACTCGCCCTAAAGCCAAGGTTATAACAAAGAGAGTAATACATTGTCTATACAAAGGCATTATTGAGAAAGCAATATGAACATACAGCAAGAGAAAGTACAATTCAATTCTGGTTATGAAGATAGACAGTATCTTAGGCGAGATGAAATAGAACTTCATTTTATATTATAATGTCAACGTATGAACTCCACATTCTAATAAAAGTTTATCTAAGACCAAAATAACAGCCTGTGGAGGGTTAACAGAAATATCGGCCACTCTTGGGCCTAAATAGATAGGGGGAAGGGGGATATTCAGCGGGTAAGCACCGCTATACGCATAGGGAAAGGAGTGGGGGTGACAGAGCCAAATAGGGATGTAAGTAACATATGGTACCTAGTGTCGCCTCATGAGTGCCCGATCGCAGAGACCATATGTCTGGTAGCTGGGTAGCTAAAAAGCATAATGAGAAATGCCTTGGGAAGCTAGCCTACTTAGGAGTAGATAGTGGGATAAGGTAACATCTTAACACAAAATGGCTGTTCTCTACAATAGTACATAGGCCAGTACAATCAAGATAGTAAGACCAGAATAGGAATTTTAACCTGTGCTAAAATAATAAAGTGTAGCAAGAAAAGTAGGCATAACTATGACAGGATTATTGCTCTGGCTGTTATATCTCCCCTATTAGAGGAACAAGGGGGCCTTTGCAAACTGTATTGTAGGGGGGTAATCTAGGGTAGAAATAGGTGTTAAATACTTGGAGGATATATGATGATAGGTAGAAGTAGGGCCTCAGCTGTAAAATCTGCAACGCTACTACACTAACATAAACACATACAGATATGCTTTTGGTAAATACTCTTCACTCTGAGCAAGCACAGGCCTAGATTTGGAGTTCGGCGGTAGCCGTCAAAACCAGCGTTAGAGGCTCCTAACGCTGGTTTTGGGCGCCCGCTGGTATTTGGAGTCAGTGATTAAAGGGTCTAACGCTCACTTTTCAGCCGCAACTTTTCCATACCGCAGATCCCCCTACGCCATTTGCGTAGCCTATCTTTTCAATGGGATCTTTCTTACGCCGGTATTTAGAGTCGTTTCTGAAGTGAGCGTTAGAGCTCTAACGACAAGATTCCAGCCGCCTGAAAATAGCAGGAGTTAAGAGCTTTCTGGCTAACGCCGGTTTATAAAGCTCTTAACTACTGTACCCTAAAGTACACTAACACCCATAAACTACCTATGTACCCCTAAACCGAGCTCCCCCCACATCTCCGCCACTCGATTAAAATTTTTAACCCCTAATCTGCCGACCGCCACCTACGTTATACTTATGTACCCCTAATCTGCTACCCCTAACACCGCCGACCCCTATATTATATTTATTAACCCCTAATCTGCCCCCCACAACGTCGCCGACACCTGCCTACACTTATTAACTCCTAATCTGCCGAGCGGACCTGAGGGCTACTATAATAAAGTTATTAACCCCTAATCCGCCTCACTAACCCTATCATAAATAGTATTAACCCCTAATCTGCCCTCCCTAACATCGCCAACACCTACCTTCAATTATTAACCCCTAATCTTCCGATCGGAGCTCACCGCTATTCTAATAAATGTATTAACCCCTAAAGCTAAGTCTAACCCTAACACTAACACCCCCCTAAGTTAAATATAATTTTTATCTAACGAAATAAATTAACTCTTATTAAATAAATGATTCCTATTTAAAGCTAAATACTTACCTGTAAAATAAACCCTAATATAGCTACAATATAAATTATAATTATATTATAGCTATTTTAGGATTAATATTTATTTTACAGGCAACTTTGTAATTATTTTAACCAGGTACAATAGCTATTAAATAGTTAAGAACTATTTAATAGTTACCTAGTTAAAATAATAACAAATTTACCTGTAAAATAAATCCTAACCTAAGATATAATTAAACCTAACACTACCCTATCAATAAAATAATTAAATAAACTACCTACAATTACCTACAATTAACCTAACACTACACTATCAATAAATTAATTAAACACAATTCCTACAAATAAATACAATTAAATAAACTAGCTAAAGTACAAAAAATAAAAAAGAACTAAGTTACAGAAAATAAAAAAATATTTACAAACATAAGAAAAATATTACAACAATTTTAAACTAATTACACCTACTCTAAGCCCCCTAATAAAATAACAAAGCCCCCCAAAATAAAAAATTCCCTACCCTATTCTAAATTAAAAAAGTTACAAGCTCTTTTACCTTACCAGCCCTGAACAGGGCCCTTTGCGGGGCATGCCCCAAGAATTTCAGCTCTTTTGCCTGTAAAAAAAAACATACAATACCCCCCCCCCAACATTACAACCCACCACCCACATACCCCTAATCTAACCCAAACCCCCCTTAAATAAACCTAACACTAATCCCCTGAAGATCTTCCTACCTTGTCTTCACCATCCAGGTATCACCGATCCGTCCTGGCTCCAAGATCTTCATCCAACCCAAGCGGGGGTTGGCGATCCATAATCCGGTGCTGAAGAGGTCCAGAAGAGGCTCCAAAGTCTTCCTCCTATCCGGCAAGAAGAGGACATCCGGACCGGCAAACATCTTCTCCAAGCGGCATCTTCGATCTTCTTCCATCCGGAGCGAAGTGGCAGGATCCTGAAGACCTCCAGCGCGGAACATCCATCCGGACCGACGACTGAACGATGAATGACTGTTCCTTTAAGGGACGTCATCCAAGATGGCGTCCCTCGAATTCCGATTGGCTGATAGGATTCTATCAGCCAATCGGAATTAAGGTAGGAATTTTCTGATTGGCTGATGGAATCAGCCAATCAGAATCTAGTTCAATCCGATTGGCCGATCCAATCAGCCAATCAGATTGAGCTCGCATTCTATTGGCTGATCAGAACAGCCAATGGGGTGTTAGTGTTAGGGTTAGACTTAGCTTTAGGGGTTAATACATTTATTAGAATAGCGGTGAGCTCCGATCGGAAGATTAGGGGTTAATAATTGAAGGTAGGTGTCGGCGATGTTAGGGAGGGCAGATTAGGGGTTAATACTATTTATGATAGGGTTAGTGAGGCGGATTAGGGGTTAATAACTTTATTATAGTAGCGCTCAGGTCCGCTCGGCAGATTAGGGGTTAATAAGTGTAGGCAGGTGTCGGCGACGTTGTGGGGGGCAGATTAGGGGTTAATAAATATAACATAGGGGTCGGCGGTGTTAGGGGCAGCAGATTAGGGGTACATAGGGATAACGTAGGTTGCGGCGGTTTACGGAGCGGCAGATTAGGGGTTTAAAAAAATATGCAGGGGTCAGCGATAGCGGGGGCGGCAGATTAGGGGTTAATAAGTGTAAGGTTAGGGGTGTTTAGACTCGGGGTACATGTTAGAGTGTTAGGTGCAGACGTAGGAAGTGTTTCCCCATAGGAAACAATGGGGCTGCGTTAGGAGCTGAACGCTGCTTTTTTGCAGGTGTTAGGTTTTTTTTCAGCTCAAACAGCCCCATTGTTTCCTATGGGGGAATCGTGCACGAGCACGTTTTTGAGGCCGGCCGCGTCCGTAAGCAACTCTGGTATCGAGAGTTGCATTTGCGGTAAAAATGCTCTACGCTCCTTTTTTGGAGCCTAACGCAGCATTTGTTTGAACTCTCGATACCAGAGTTAAATTTATGGTGCGGCCAGAAAAAAGCCTGCGGAGCGTTAACAGCCCTTTTACCGCCGAACTCCAAATCTAGGCCTTATAGTGTGTAGGAATGTTTTCTTTTTTCCCTTTTTTTTTTTTTTTTTTTTTTTTTTTTTGCAGATAGAGTGTACATGTTTCCCCACCTACGAAGGAGAGGCAGATAAAATAAATCTTTAAGTAAAACGTCACCTTAGTATATGTAATATCAACCGTAACTTTAGCAATGTTAGTTAGCTCTGTTTGGCGAGAACCAGATATAGCAATTGTCATATAAACATATAAAAGCAAACAGATAGGGGAGCATAATTAGTTAAGTAAAAAAAAAAGGGTCTTAATAAAATCTCATTAGACTATATGAACTTGTCTCTGAGTCTTATTTGTACTTTCTTAAAAAATAGCCTGAGGCAAGTCAGAGTACTGCAGACCCTATCTGTAAAGCTTATGTATAGGGTGGGGCATGAATAACTAACTAGAGGAGATAAACTTACAGATGTATGAAGAGTTCTTACTCTCATTATACACATCTGGATAGATAATCCTTATTGGTAATGGTTAAAGAAAAAGGCACATAACATTATTTAACTCAATCATACACATTAACTACATAGTGTAAAGGCATATCATCAGGCATAATACAGCAACAACACAGGTTAAGCATAATGGACTAATATAAACGTCTGTCCCCTGTTAGGTCACTAAGCTAAGTATCTGTTATTAGGGTGATCATATGGCCAACCAGGTGACTCTGTTTACACTAAGGTAGCTCAATTATACTCTCCCAGTAGGTATATTTTTCAAGGACTCCATAGTCAGTATCTAATACCAACTCAGGTAATGAGAGGCTTAAGTGCTAGCCCCAGAAGACCTGCAATTAATCGTATGAGGAAAATAAGTAACTGTAAACTAGTAGGAATACATACTGACGTTCTCCTAACAAACTGTAGAGATTAATGATCTTTAAAATCATTAGGATTATGGATGTAAAAACACAAAGCATTAAATCATACATTTAAATTTTCATAATCTAGTTCCCAGAATGTCAGCCGGCATCTGGGTCTCTGTAAAGTCCTGAGAGTGGTATAGATATATAGCTACCGAGAACAAGGATTAATGTCCCAGACTGTGCATGGTGTAATAATGTTTAGTAGGCCTTCATCATGAATCTTAAAGGAACCAGTCATATGGCCAGTGAAAGGAATGCTTGGGGGCAAAAAGTAGGCATGGAAGGAGAAAATACACGTTTACATCAGTTCATCACTGTGAATCAAATATGTCTCTTGTAGCGGGTAGTTCTCTAGCTGTCAAATTTATCCGGCCAACGGATCTGGCACAACTGTGTAGCATAGTACATTTAACTTGCCAGATAGTGCAGCCTGTAATTAGCCGACTCCATCTCTATCGGCCCTTCTGTAGGGGTGTCTCAGGGGTAAGAACCCCCAACATCGCAAGTGAGGGGAATATAGCCGCCTGCAGTATGATCTTATAAGCGATAGATCTGGGCTCCCTATCACAGCATTTAATGCACAGGAAAGGAGCTGGGAAGGTACACCGTCAAACATCAGACGGCGTGTCTTCACTAATATGAAGGAAGGCTTGAGCTTATTCAGCTGACATACCTCTATGTTCAGCCGGGTCTGTTCCGGAGAGGTTGCGATGTGCCGTGTAGATGCCGCCTGCAGATAGTTCACATTTTTTACCTCATAGGATAGAGCGCGCCTCCCGACAGTCCCAACCGCCATGTCTCCTGAGAAAGTATGGCGAGATTCAAATATCTCTTCGCGCTCAGTCGCTCTCTGCCATTTTCTGACATCTGCATTAGGCAATGGCCGCTGAGCTCCTGTAGGCGAACCCCTCTCACGGACTATTTTCTCTTCAGTGTGTGTGTCTCTCTCACACTGTGTCCCATGTTCAGCAGTCTCGAGGAGAACTTCTTGCGTAGTCGCGACCTGTAGCAAGGTATCCTCTCTTTCCGCCATCTTGCCTTCTTCCTTTATTGGAGCATATGTCGCTCTAACTGTGAGCCTAAGGTCATCATACTGAGTCTGCATCTGCCTTGCAAATTCTAGGAGTAGAGCCCGTATTTCATTCATAGTTAGAAATTGCGTAGCTTAAATCACAGTTGAAGTGAGAGCAGGTCAGCTTCAATGTAGACTGGGTCTTATGAGTAGTCTGTAAAAGTGTAAAGTCTTAAAATACAGTTTTAGAGTGCTCTTTAGTTGCTGGATAATCCTTGTCGTTCTGCATCCCCAAATATCATATTCTTTTATCGTAAAAATACATTTAAATCGGCCAAGAGTTGGGAGCTCAAGAGAAACACGTCTGGCTCCCTCGGCTGTTGGCTCCGCCCCGCCGATCCTGTCTATCTTTAACATTCAGTGGATTAGTAATGTCCTCTCTTGACTGGTTAGCTATAGTTATATTTTTCCAGCCAAGCTTATAGTGATACATCATTTTTATCATGTGCCCCTTATTTTAACCCAACATAGTTTACTGTGCAGCTTATTTTCTAATGTAATGTATTACACTAAACCAGTATTCAATTACTTTATGCTTGGTTTAAAGGCTGGAAAAAAATACCCCCCACAGTAAATAAAATAATATAAAACTCATTGTGCAGCACATGTGCACATCCTAACAAATAGGGTGATTTTCCACCCCCCAATTCTAAGCAAACAGTGCTTCCCCTGAGGAAGAGGATTCTGGGCATTGCCTGTATGAGAGGAAAAGAGTTTGGTAGAAAAGTATATCAATCAACAGTTGATAGGGTTTTGGTCTATAGTAAAACTAACTCTGGGCTAGATGCAGAAATATCTATCATTGTACAAAATAACACTATCCCAAGCCCACCGTACTAAACCTTGTAAAAAAATTGATGGCCTCCTAACTGTCTGTTAAAAAAAAATATCAACATGAATAAAATTATGTAGGTCTCTGAAAATTGTTCTAGTATGGATCAAGAACATAAGAATACTTAATATACAGAGGCGGTACTAGGCCAAACAAGGCTGCACTATAAAGGCACAACATTTGGAATTCAATCCTTTTCACAGAGGAACCGTTTGGGATAACATTCCAAAGAAAAAACTTGCAAAACACCAGCTGCAAGAGTTTAACATTTAAACCAATTTACTCCATTACAAGGTACTGTGGTCAAGTCTTTTTTGTGTATCCCTATTTTGAGACTATACGGACAATTCTTGAGAATAGACTGATTCCACTGGGATTGTGTGTGTATATATATATATACATTTTTATCAGATATATATATATTTTCATCAGTTTTTTAAATATCTATAATATTTATTGTGGTTGGCATTAGAGCGCAAAAATTTCTTGTTTTAAACTAGGCCAAATAGGGAGCAAGAATTGTTACACTGTAATAAGAGAATAATTGTTAGTTATATGCAATATGATCTAGGATAATAAGAGGCAATAACAATCTATATTTCTTTCATGTAATTGGCAAGAGTCCATGAGCTAGTGACGTATGTGATATACAACCCTACCAGGAGGGGCAAAGTTTCCCAAACCTCAAAATGCATATAAATACACCCCTCACCACACCCAAAATTCAGTTTAACGAATAGCCAAGAAGTGGGGTGATAAAAAAAGGAGCAAAAAGCATAAACAAAGGAATTGGAATAATTGTGCTTTATACAAAAAAATCATAACCACCATAAAAAGGGTGGGCCTCATGGACTCTTGCAAATATAAAAAGAAATTAATTTATCAGGTAAATTCTTACATAAATTATGTTTTCTTTCATGTAATTGGCAAGAGTCCATGAGCTAGTGACGTATGGGATAGCAATACCCAAGTTGTGGAATTCCATGCAAGAGTCACTAGAGAGGGAGGGATAAAAAATAAAGACAGACAATTCAGCTGAAAAAAATAATCCACAACCCAAATCATAAGTTTTAATCTTATAATGAAAAAGAAAAAAACTAAAATTATAAGCAGAAGAATCAAATTGAAACAGCTGCCTGAAGAACTTTTCTACCAAAAACTGCTTCTGAAGAAGAAAAAACATCAAAATGGTAGAATTTAGTAAATGTATGCAAAGAAGACCCAGTTGCTGCTTTGCAAATCTGATCAACTGAAGCTTCATTCTTAAAAGCCCAGGAAGTGGAAACTGACCTAGTAGAATGAGCTGTAATCCTTTGAGACTGGGATTTACCCGACTCCAAATAAGCGTGATGAATCAAAAGCTTTAACCAAGATGCCAAAGAAATGGCAGAAGCATTCTGACCTTTCCTAGAACCAGAAAAGATAACAAATAGACTAGAACTCTTCCTGAAAACTTTAGTAGCTTCAACATAATATTTCAAAGCTCTCACCACATCCAAAGAATGTAAAGATCTTTCCAAAGAATTCTTAGGATGGGAACACAAAGAAGGGACAACAATTTTCCTACTAATGTTGCTGGAATTCACAACTTTAGGTAAGAATTTAAATGAAGCCTTATCCTGATGAAAAATCAGAAAAGGAGACTCACAAGAAAGAGCAGATAATTCAGAAATTCTTCTGGCCAAAAGAAACAACACTTTTCAAGAAAGCAATTTAATGTCCAAAGAATGCATAGGCTCAAACTGAGGAGCCTGTAAAGCCTTCAAAACCAAATTAAGATTCCAAGGAGGAAAGATTGATTTAATGACAGGCTTGATATGAACCAAAGCTTGTACAAAACAATGAATATCAGAGAGTTTAGAAGTTTTTCTGTGGAATAAAACAGAAAGAGCAGAGATTTGTCCTTTCAAGGAACTTGCAGACAAACTCTTATCCAAACCATCCTGAGGAAACTGTAAAATTCTAGGAATTCTAAAAGAATACCAAGAGAATTTATGAGAAGAACACCATGAAATGTAAGTCTTCCAAACTCGATAATAAATCTTTCTAGAAACAGATTTACGAGCCTGCAACATAGTATTAATCACTGAGTCAGAGAAACCTCTATGACTAAGCACTAATCATTCAATTTCCATACCTTCAAATTTAATGATTTGAGATCCTGATGGAAAAACGGACCTTGAGATAGAAGGTCTGGCCTTAGTGGAAGTGGCCTTGGTTGGCAACTGGACATCCAAACAAGATCCACATACCAAAACCTGTGAGCCCATGCTGGAGCTACCAGCAACACAAATGATTGCTCCATGATGATCTTGGAAATCACTCTTGGAAGAAGAACTAGAGGCGGAAAAATATAGGCAGGTTGATAACTCCAAGGAAGTGTCAATGCATCCACTGCTGCCGCCTGAGGATCCCTGGACCTGGACAGGTACCTGGGAAGTTTCTTGTTTAGATGAGATGCCATCAGATCTATTTCTGGAAGCCCCCACATCTGAACAATTTGAAAAAAAAAAACACATCTGGATGAAGAGACCACTCTCCTGGATGTAAAGCTTGATGACTGAGATAATCCGCTTCCCAATAGTCTATACCTGGGATATGGACCGCAGAAATTAGACAAGAGCTGGATTCTGCCCAAACAAGTATCTGTGATACTTCTTTCATAGCCTGAGGACTGTGAGTCCCACCCTGATGATTGACATATGCCACAGTTGTGACATTGTCTGTCTGAAAACAAATAAACGTCTCTCTCTTCAATAGAGGCCAAAACTGAAGAGCTCTGAGAATCACACAGAGTTCCAAAATATTGATTGGTAATCTCGCCTCTTGAGATTTCCAAGCCCCTTGTGCTGTCAGAGATCCCCAGACAGCTCCCCAACCTGAAAGACTCGCATCTGTTGTGATCACAGTCCAGGTTGGATGAACAAAAGAGGCCCCTTGAACTATACAATGGTGATCTAACCATCAAGTCAGAGATAGTTGAACATCGGGATTTAAGGATATTAATTGTGATATCCTTGTATAATCCCTGCACCATTGGTTCAGCATACAAAGCTGAAGAGGTCTCATGTGAAAACGAGCAAAGGGGATCGCGTCCGATGCTGCAGTCATGAGACCTAAAACCTCCATGCACCTAGCTACTTAAGGGAATGACTGAGACTGAAGGTTCTGACAGGCTGCAACCAATTTCAGACGTCTCTTGTCTGTTAGAGATAAAGTCATGGACACTGAATCTATCTGGAAACATTAAAAGGTTACCTTTGTCTGAGGAATCAAAGAACTTTTTGGTAAATTGATCCTCCAACCATGTCTTTGAAGAAACAACACTAGTTGATTCGTGTGACATTCTGTAGAATGTAAAGACTGAGCAAGTACCAAGATATCGTCCAAATAAGGAAACACTGCAATACCACGCTCTCTGATTACAGAGAGTAGGGCACCTAGAACCTTTGAAAAGATCCTTGGAGCTGTCGCTAGGCCAGAAGGAAGAGCAACAAATTGGTAATGCTTGTCTAGAAAAGAGAATCTCAGGAACTGATAGTGATCTGGATGAATCAGAATATGAAGATATGCATCCTGTAAGTCTATTATGGACATATAATGCCCTTGCTGAACAAAAGGCAGAATAGTCCTTATAGTCACCATTTTGAATGTTGGTACTCTTACATAACGATTCAAGACTTTTAGATCCAGAACTGGTCTGAATGAATTTTCTTTCTTTGGGACAATGAACAGATTTCATTAAAACCCCAGACTCTGTTCCTGAAAAGGAACTGGCACGATTACCCCAGATAACTCCAGGTCTGAAACACACTTCAGGAAAGCCTGCACTTTCTCTGGGTTCACTGGAATGTGTGAGAGAAAGAAACTTCTCACAGGCGGTGTTACTCTGAAACCTATTCTGTACCCCTGAGAGACAATGTTCTGAATCCAATGATTTTGGACTGAATTTATCCAAACATCTTTGAAAAATTTTAATCTGCCCCCTACCAGATGAGCTGGAATGAGGGCCGCACCTTCATGCGGACTTGGGGGCTAGTTTAGATTTTTTAAATGGCTTGGATCTATTCCAGATTGAGGAAGGCTTCCAATTGGAGACACATTCATTAGGGGAAGGACTAGGTTTCTATTCCTTATTGTGTCGAAAGGAATGAAAATGGTTAAAAGCTTTAAATTTACCCTTAGATTTTGTATCCTGAGGCAAAAAAAGCTCCCTTCCCCCCAGTGACAGTTGAAATTATAGAATCCAACTGAGAACCAAATAATTTATTACTTTGGAAAGAAAGAGATAGCAATGTCGATTTAGAAGTCATATCAGCATTCCAAGATTTAAGCCATAAAGCTCTTCTAGCTAAAATAGCTAAATACATATATCTAACATCAATTCTGATGATATCAAAAATGAAATTATTAGCATGTTGAATTAATGTAACAATGCTACACACATTATGATCTGATACTTGTTGCGTTAAAGTTTCCAACCAAAATGTTGAGGCAGCTGCAACATCAGCCAAAGAAATAGCAGGCCTAAGAAGATGGCCTGAACATAAATAAGCTTTCCTTAGATAAGATTCAAGCTTCCTATCTAAAGGATCTTTAAAAGAAGTACTTAGTACTATCTTCCGTAGGAATAGTAGTATGTTTAGCAAGAGTAGAGATGGCCCCATCAACTTTGGGGATCTTTTCCCAAAACTCCAATCTATCAGTAGGCAAAGGATACAATTTTTTAAACCTTGAAGAAGGAGTAAAAGAAGTACCCGGTCTATTCCATTCCTTAGAAATCATATCTGAAATTGCATCAGGAACTGGAAAAACCTCTGGAATAACTACATGAGGTTTATAAACAAAATTTAAACGTTTATTTAGTATCAAGAGGACTAGTCTCCTCCATATCTAATGCAATCAACACTTCTTTTAATAAAGAACGAATATACTCCATTTTAAATAAATAAGAGGATTTGTCAGTGTCAATATCTGAGGCAGGATCCTCTGAATCAGACAGATGCTCATCAGAGATAGATAAATCAGTATGTTGTTGGTCATTAGAAAATTCATCAACTCTATGAGAAGTTTTAAAAGACCTTTTACGTTTATTAGAAGGCGAAATGGCAGACAAAACCTTCTGAATGGAATCAGAAATAAATTCTCTTAAATTTACAGGAATATCCTGAGCATTAGATGTTGATGGACCAGCAACATGTAATGAGCTACTACTGATGGAAACATTCTCTGCATGTAAAAGTTTATCATGACAACTATTACAAACCACAGCTGGAGGAACAGTTACCACAAGTTTACAACAAATGCACTTAGCTTTGGTAGAACCGATATCAGGCAGCAGGATTCCAGTAGTAGATTCTGAGACAGGATCAGATTGAGACATCTTGGAGTATGTAAAAGAAAAAACAACATATAAAGCAAAATAATACATTTCCTTATATGACAGTTTCAGAAATGGGAAAAAATGCAAACAGAATAGCAATCTGACAGGGGCAAAAGGAATGAGGTCTTAAATAATGAAAAAATGTTTGGCGCCAAGTATGACGCACCACAAACTGAAAAACATTTTTTGGCGCCAAAAACGTCCAGAACGAAACTCGAGCGTCATAGATGACGCAACCTCGAAAAAAGACTCGGTGCCAACTAAGACGCCGGAAATTACAAATTTGCATCAACAAACATAATTTTCGCGCCAAGAATGACGCAATAAATTATAGCATTTTGCGCTCTCGCGAGCCTAATACAGCCCGCAATTTAGAAAGATTCAATTTGAAAACCTCAGGTAAGAAATTTTTATTTTTTATTTTTTATAAAGCATTTCCCAGATATGAAATTGACAGTCTGCAAAAAGGAAATATACTGATAAACCTGAATCATGGCAAATATAAGTACAAACATATATTTAGAACTTTATATATAAAGTGCCAAACCATAGCTGAGAGTGTCTTAAGAAAATGAGACATACTTACCAAAAGACACCCATCAACATATAGCAGATAGCCAAACCAGTACTGAAACAAAAATCATTAGAGGTAATGGTATATAAGAGTATATCGTCGATCTGAAAAGGGAGGTAGAAGATGAATCTCTATGACCGATAAGAGAGAACCTATGAAATAGATCCCCATTAGGAAGACCATTGTATTCAATAGGTGATACTCCCTTCACATCCCTCTGACATTCACTGTACTCTGAAAGGAACCAGGCTTCAACATGTTGAGAAGCACATATCAACGTAGAAATCTAGCACAAACTTACTTCACCACCTCCATAGGAGGCAAAGTTTGTAAAACTGAATTGAACTGAATTGTGGGTTTGGTGAGGGGTGTATTTATAGGCATTTTGAGGTTTGGGAAACTTTGCCCCTCCTGGTAGGATTGTATATCCCATATGTCACTAGCTCATGGACTCTTGCCAATTACATGAAAGAAAGCAGCGTTGGGACCTCTCAACGTTGCTTTTTAAGGCTAACGCAAAACTCGTAATCTAGGTGTAAGGTTGTAAATTCTAACAACATTAATAGATAAATTGTTGTCCCTTCTTTGTGTCCTAATCCTAAGAACTCTTTGGAAAGATCTTTACAATCTTTGGATGTGGTGAGAGCTTTGAAATATTATGTTGAAGCTACTAAAGATTTCAGGAAGACTTCTAGTCTATTTGTTATATTTTCTGGTTCCAGGAAAGGTCAGAAGGCTTCTGCCATGGTTAAAACTTTTGATTCATCAAGCCTATTTGGAGTCGGGTCAAGCCCCGCCTCAGAGAATTACAGCTCATTCTACTAGATCAGTTTTCACTTCCTGAGCTTTTAAGAATGAAGCTTCAGTTGATCAGATTTGCAAAGCTGCTACTTGGTCTTCTTTGCATACATTTACTAAATTCTACCATTTTGATGTATTTGCTTCTTCGGAAGCAGTTTTTGGTAGAAACGTTCTTCAGGCAGCGGTTTCAGTTTGATTTTTCTGCTTTTGATTTAAGTTTTTCCTCACATTTATGAGAATTAACTTATATTTTGGGTTGTGGATTATTTTTTTTCAGCGGAAAATGGCTGTTTTTATTTTTATCTCTCCTTCTCTAGTGACTCTTGCGTGGAGTTCCACATCTTGGGTATTGCTATTCCATACATCACTAGCTCATGGACTCTTGCCAATTACATGAAAGAAAACATAATATATGTAAGAACTTACCTGATAAATAAATTTCTTTCATATTGGCAAGAGTACATGAGGCCGACCGCCTTTTTTATGGTGGTTATGATTTTTTTGTATAAAGCACAATTATTTCCAAATTCCTTTGTTGATGCTTTTTACTCCTTTCTTTATCACCCCAGTTCTTGGCTATTCATTAAACTGAATTGTGGGTGTGGTGAGGGGTGTATTTATAGGCATTTTGAGGTTTAGGAAACTTTGCCCCTCCTGGTAGGATTGTATATCCCATACATCACTAGCTCATGGACTCTTGCCAATATGAACGAAATTAATTTATCAAGGAAGTTCTTACATAAATTATGTTTTAAAGACCCGTTACCAGACTCAACCAGGGCAGACATAATTTGGCTGAGCCAGAAACAACTGTTCCTTTGGTTAACGTTATTTTGCCAGAGGCAACTGGTCTCCTTTTTATCAGAAATTCTTGGATATCAGTGGAACAGCAATAAATAGAGGTTCGTCATTAGTGGTGAGTCTAAACTTAGATTAGTAAATATAAAGATGAGAACAAGGTCCTGTGTTACTGGTAGTTTCACATTTAGGTCTAAGAATTTGTTAAACCATTACTTAATTTTACACAAACTCACACCCATCAGACTTAAGAGATGTATTAGTTACTGTTGGTTTTCTTTGAAATGTGAATGAAACAGGACCTTGTGTCCTAACAATAAGCAGACTTCTTTTATCTCAGAAAGTTATCATTTTATGATTGTCATAGAACCCAGCACTAGCAAATCAAGGGTGTCCTATAGACATGTGCACGGGCAAAAAATTTGTTTCAGATTTTTTTAACAGTTCGGTTTGGGTGAATTTTGGCCATGCAGACATTTGCTTTGTATGAATATTGGATTTGGATTTATTACCATTATTTACAAAAGGAACAGCTAATATAGACAATATTAACAAAAATCTTACATTATAGGATTTGAACAATTAAAATAACCTATGTTTCAATGTTAAAAGAACATACAACTCCTGCAAGACAAAAATCCAGCATTTAGTGCCAGACCGACTGTCCCTACCATCAGTCATTAGTAAAACTATAACAAAATTGGACAGGGTACAAATGACAAATGAATGGTCAGACCCCCTGTACATCATTGCAAACAAAGGAGCTTATTAACCAAACAATATAATTCCTCCCCCCCCCCATTCTTGCACCTTTTTGGGGGCCAAGCAAACGAACAAATCAATGTTGTCAAGAAATCCTTTGTTTTTCATCTGTTTTCTCCAATAATGTATTTTGTGTATCAAATGACTTGACAAATCAGCAAAATCTGGACTAATTTGCATTCCTATGAAGACCAAATGCATCTCTAGTGTCCTAACATGTTAGGCCACAGCCAGGCCCAAGTACTCATGTAAGCGTTTATAATAGTGATCAATCTAAATGTTACATGTTCCCTATGCTCCTGATATGTCTTTATTTAAGGGGACATTATTGCTAACTAAACAGTTAGGCCTAGATTACTAGTGGAGCTCTATTGATATTCCGGGCCTGTGTTAAAATTAGTGTGCAATCTGGTATTACAAGTCCATGGTAAACAGAATGACCAGACAATGTTTAGCGCTCTATACTTTAAATGGATAACACAGCTCTAATACACTGATCAAATTGCAATTTGCTCAAGCACAACACACAACAGTGCTAAAAAAATTAACAAAACACAAGTAAAACATTTAAATAAAGTATTACACTAATATATATATATATACAGTTGCAAGAAAAAGTATGTGAACCCTTTGGAATGATATGGATTTCTGCACAAATTGGTCATAAAATGTGATCTGATCATCATCTAAGTCACAACAATAGACAATCACAGTCTGCTTAAACTAATAACACACAAAGAATGAAATGTTGCCATGTTTTTATTGAACACACCATGTAAACATTCACAGTGCAGATGGAAAAAGTACGTGAACCCTTGGATTAATAACTGGTTGAACCTCCTTTGGTAGCAATAACTTCAACCAAATGTTTCCTGTAGTTGCAGATCAGACGTGCACAATGGTCAGGAGTAATTCTTGACCATTCCTCTTTACAGAACTGTTTCAGTTCAGCAATATTCTTGGGATGTCTGGTGTGAATCGCTTTCTTGAGGTCATGCCACAGCATCTCAATCGGGTTGAGGTCAGGACTCTGACTGGGCCACATCAGAAGGCGTATTTTCTTCTGTTTAAGCCATTCTGTTGTTGATTTACTTCTATGCTTTGGGTCATTGTCCTGTTGCAACACCCATCTTCTGTTGAGCTTCAGCTGGTAGACAGATGGCCTTAAGTTCTCCTGCAAAATGTCTTGATAAACTTGGGATTTCATTTTTCCTTCGATGATAGCAATCCGTCCAGGCCCTGACGCATCAAAGTAGGCCAAAACCATGATGCCCCCACCACCATACTTCACAGTTGGGATGAGGTTTTGATGTTGGTGTGCTGTGCCTCTTTTTCGCCACACATAGGCCTAGATTTAGAGTTGGGCGGTAGCCGTCAAAACCAGCGTTAGAGGCTCCTAACGCTGGTTTTTACCGCCTGCTGGTATTTAGAGTCAGTCAGGAAAGGGTCTAACGCTCACTTTGCAGCCGCAACTTTTCCATACCGCAGATCCCCCTACGCCATTTGCGTATCCTATATTTTCAATGGGATCTTTCTAATGCCGGTATTTAGAGTCTTGGCTGAAGTGAGCGTTAGAACTCTAACGACAAAACTCCAGCCGCAGAAAAAAGTCAGTAGTTAAGAGCTTTCTGGGCTAACGCCGGTTTATAAAGCTCTTAACTACTTTGCTCTAAAGTACACTAACACCCATAAACTACCTATGTACCCCTAAACCGAGGTCCCCCCACATCACCGCCACTCTATTAAAAATTTTTAACCCCTAATCTGCCGCTCCGTACATCGTCGCCACCTACGTTATCCCTATGTACCCCTAATCTGCTGCCCCTAACATCGCCGACCCCTATATTATATTTATTAACCCCTAATCTGCCACCCCCGCTATCGCTGACACCTGCATATTTTTTTTAACCCCTAATCTGCCGCTCCGTACACCGCCACAACCTACATTATCCCTATGTACCCCTAATCTGCTGCCCCTAACACAGCCGACCCCTATATTATATTTATTAACCCCTAATCTGCCGCCCCCAACGTCGCCTCCACCTACCTACAATAATTAACCCCTAATCTGCCGACCGACCACACCGCTACTATAATAAATGTATTAACCCCTAAAGCTAAGTCTAACCCTAACACTAACACCCCCCTAAGTTAAATATAATTTAAATCTAACGAAATAAATTAACTCTTATTAAATAAATTATTCCTATTTAAAGCTAAATACTTACCTGTAAAATAAACCCTAATATAGCTACAATATAAATTATAATTATATTGTAGCTATTTTAGGATTAATATTTATTTTGCAGGCAACTTTGTAATTATATTAACCAGGTACAATAGCTATTAAATAGTTAATAACTATTTAATAGTTACCTAGTTAAAATAATTACAAATTACCTGTAAAATAAATCCTAACTTAAGTTACAATTAAACTTAACACTACACTATCAATAAATAAATTAAATACAATACCTACAATTATCTACAATTAAACCTAACACTACACTATCAATAAATTAATTAAATGCAATACCTACAAATAAATACAATGAAATAAACAAACTAAAGTACAAAAAATAAAAAAGAACTAAGTTACAAAAAATAAAAAAATATTTACAAACATTCGAAAAATATTACAACAATTTTAAACTAATTACACCTACTCTAAGCCCCCTAATAAAATAACAAAGACCCCCAAAATAAAAAAATGCCCTACCCTATTCTAAATTAAAAAAGTTCAAAGCTCTTTTACCTTACCAGCCCTGAAAAGGGCCCTTTGCGGGGCATGCCCCAAAGAATTCAGCTCTTTTGCCTGTAAAAAAAAACATACAATACCCCCCCAACATTACAACCCACCACCCACATACCCCTAATCTAACCCAAACCCCCCTTAAATAAACCTAACACTAAGCCCCTGAAGATCTTCCTACCTTATCTTCACCACACCGGGTTCACCGATCGATCCAGAAGAGCTCCTCCGATGTCTTGATCCAAGCCCAAGCGGGGGGCTGAAGATGTCCATGATACGACTGAAGTCTTCTATCAAGCGGCACCTTCAATCTTCTTTCTTCCGGATCCATGTTCATCCCGCCGACGCGGAACATCCATCTTCACCGACAACTTCCCGAGGAATGACGGTTCCTTTAAGGGACGTCATCCAAGATGGCGTCCCTCGAATTCCGATTGGCTGATAGGATTCTATTAGCCAATCGGAATTAAGGTAGGAAAATTCTGATTGGCTGATAGAATCAGCCAATCAGAATCAAGTTCAATCCGATTGGCTGATCCGATCAGCCAATCAGATTGAGCTTGCATTCTATTGGCTGATCGGAACAGCCAATAGAATGCGAGCTCAATCTGATTAGCTGATCGGATCAGCCAATCGGATTGAACTTGATTCTGATTGGCTGATTCCATCAGCCAATCAGAATTTTCCTACCTTAATTCCGATTGGCTGATAGAATCCTATCAGCCAATCGGAATTCGAGGAACGCCATCTTGGATGATGTCCCTTAAAGGAACCGTCATTCGTCGGGAAGTCGTCGGTGAAGATGGATGTTCCGCGTCGGCGGGATGAACATGGATCCGGAAGAAAGAAGATTGAAGATGCCGTTGATAGAAGACTTCAGCCGGATCATGGACCTCTTCAGCTCCCGCTTGGATGAAGACTTCAGCCGGATCATGGACATCTTCAGCCCCCCGCTTGGGCTTGGATCAAGACATCGGAGCCAGGACGGATCGGTGTGATACCCGGCGAGGTGAAGATAAGGTAGGAAGATATTCAGGGGCTTAGTGTTAGGTTTATTTAAGGGGGGTTTGGGTTAGATTAGGGGTATGTGGGTGGTGGGTTGTAATGTTGGGGGGGGGTATTGTATGTGTTTTTTTTACAGGCAAAAGAGCAGAATTCTTTGGGGCATGCCCCGCAAAGGGCCCTTTTCAGGGCTGGTAAGGTAAAAGAGCTTTGAACTTTTTTAATTTAGAATAGGGTAGGGCATTTTTTTTATTTTGGGGGGCTTTGTTATTTTATTAGGGGGCTTAGAGTAGGTGTAATTAGTTTAACATTGTTGTAATATTTTTCTAATGTTTGTAAATATTTTTTTATTTTTTGTAACTTAGTTCTTTTTTATTTTTTGTACTTTAGTTAATTTCATTGTATTTATTTGTAGGTATTGTATTTAATTAATTTATTGATAGTGTAGTGTTAGGTTTAATTGTAGATAATTGTAGGTATTGTATTTAATTAATTTAATGATAGTGTAGTGTTAGGTTTAATTGTAACTTAGGTTAGGATTTATTTTACAGGTAATTTTGTAATTATTTTAACTAGGTAGCTATTAAATAGTTATTAACTATTTAATAGCTATTGTACCTGGTTAAAATAATTACAAAGTTGCCTGTAAAATAAATATTAATCCTAAAATAGCTACAATGCAATTATTATTTCTTTCATGTAATTAGCAAGAGTCCATGAGCTAGTGACGTATGGGATATACATTCCTACCAGGAGGGGCAAAGTTTCCCAAACCTTAAAATGCCTATAAATACACCCCTCACCACACCCACAATTCAGTTTTTACAAACTTTGCCTCCGATGGAGGTGGTGAAGTAAGTTTGTGCTAGATTCTACGTTGATATGCGCTCCGCAGCAAGTTGGAGCCCGGTTTCCTCTCAGCGTGCAGTGAATGTCAGAGGGATGTGAGGAGAGTATTGCCTATTTGAATGCAGTGATCTCCTTCTACGGGGTCTATTTCATAGGTTCTCTGTTATCGGTCGTAGAGATTCATCTCTTACCTCCCTTTTCAGATCGACGATATACTCTTATATATACCATTACCTCTGCTGATTCTCGTTTCAGTACTGGTTTGGCTTTCTACAAACATGTAGATGAGTGTCCTGGGGTAAGTAAATCTTATTTTCTGTGACACTCTAAGCTATGGTTGGGCACTTTTATATAAAGTTCTAAATATATGTATTCAAACATTTATTTGCCTTGACTCAGGATGTTCAACATTCCTTATTTTCAGACAGTCAGTTTCATATTTGGGATAAATGCATTTGTTTCAATCATTTTTTCTTACCTTTAAAAATTTGACTTTTTCCCTGTGGGCTGTTAGGCTCGCGGGGGCAGAAAATGCTTCATTTTATTGCGTCATTCTTGGCGCGGACTTTTTTGGCGCAAAAATTTTTTTCTGTTTCCGGCGTCATACGTGTCGCCGGAAGTTGCGTCATTTTTTGACTTTTTTTGCGTCAAAAATGTCGGCGTTCCGGATGTGGCGTCATTTTTGGCGCCAAAAGCATTTAGGCGCCAAATAATGTGGGCGTCTTTTTTGGCGCTAAAAAATATGGGCGTCATTTTTGTCTCCACATTATTTAAGTCTCATTATTTATTGCTTCTGGTTGCTAGAAGCTTGTTCACTGGCATTTTTTTCCCATTCCTGAAACTGTCATTTAAGGAATTTGATCAATTTTGCTTTATATGTTGTTTTTTTCTTTTACATATTGCAAGATGTTCCACGTTGCAACTGAGTCAGAAGATACTACAGGAAAATCACTGCACAGTGCTGGAGCTACCAAGCTAAGTGTATCTGCTATAAACTTTTGGTATCTGTTTCTCCAGCTGTTATTTGTATTGCATGTCATGTCAAACTTATTAATGCAGATAAAATTTCCTTTAGTACTGTTACATTACCTGTTGCTGTTCCGTCAACATCTAATTTTCAGAGTGTTCCTGATAACATAAGAGATTTTATTTTTTAAATCCATTAAGAAGGCTATGTCTGTTATTTCTCCTTCTAGTATACATAAAAGTCTTTTAAAACTTCTCTTTTTTTCAGATGAATTTTTAAATGAACATCATCATTCTGATACTGATAATGGTTCTTCTGGTTCAGAGGTTTCTGTCTCAGAGGTTGATGCTGATAAATCTTTGTATTTGTTCAAGATGGAATTTATTCGTTCTTTACTTAAAGAAGTGTTATTTGCATTAGAAATAGAGGATTCTGGTCCTCTTGATACTAAATGTAAACGTTTAAATAAGGTTTTTAAATCTCCTGTAGTTATTCCAGAAGTGTTTTATCTCTCTGATGCTATTTCTGAAGTAATTTCCAGGGAATGGAATAATTTGGGTAATTTATTTACTCCTTCTAGACGTTTAAGCAAATTATATCCTGTGCCATCTGACAGATTAGAGTTTTTTGGGACAAAAATCCCTAAGGTTATGGGGCTGTCTCTACTCCTGCTAATGTACTACTATTCCTATGGCAGATAGTACTTCATTTAAGGATCCTTTAGATAGGAAAATTGAATCCTTTCTAAGAAAAGCTTACTTATGTTCAGGTAATCTTCTTAGACCTGCTATATTTTTAGCGGATGTTGCTGCAGCTTCAACTTTTTGGTTAGAAGCTTTAGCGCAACAAGTAACAGATCATAATTTTATAGCATTATTATTATTCTATAACATGCTAATAATTTTATTGGTGATACCATCTTTTGATATCATTAGAGTTGATGTCAGGTATATGTCTCTAGCTATTTTAGCTAGAAAAGCTTTATGGATTAAACTTGGAATGCTGACATGTCTTCTAAGTCAACTTTGCTTTCCCTTTCTTTCCAGGGTAAATAATCATTTTCGTTCCTTTCCTCACAACAAGGAACAAAAGCCTGATCCTTCATCCTCAGGAGCGGTATCAGTTTGGAAACTATTTCCAGTTTGGAATATATCCAAGCCTTATAGAAACCTATAGCCAGCTCCTAAGTACCTATGAAGGTGCGGCCCTTATTCCAGCTCAGCTGGTATGGGGCAGATTACGTTTTCTTCAAAGAAATTTGGATCAATTCCGTTCTTAATCTCTGGTTTCAGAAACATTGTTTCAGAAAGGTACAGAATTGGCTTCAAGTTAAGGCCTCCTGCTAAGAGATTCTTTTCTTTCCCGTGTCCCAGTTAACACAGCAAAGGCTCAGCATTTCTGAAATGTGTTTCAGATCTAGAGTTGGCTGGAGTATTTATGCCAGTTCCAGTTCTGGAACAGGGGCTGGGGTTTTATTTTATCTCTTCATTGTACCAAAGAAGGTCAATTCCTTCAGACCAGTTCTGGATCTATCATTATTGAATCGTTATGTTTGGATACCAACATTCAAGATGGTTACTGTAGGACTATCCTGCCTTTTGTTTAGCAAGGGCATTATATGTCTACAATAGATTTACAGGATGTGTATCTGCATATTCCGATTCATCCAGATCACTTTTAGTGTCTGAGATTCTCTTTTTAGACAAGCATTACCAGTTTTGTGGCTCTACCGTTTGGCCTAGCCTCAGTTCCAAGAATTTTTTTTCAAAGGTTCTCGGTGCCCTTCTTTCTGTAATCAGAGAATAGGGTTTTGGTATTTCCTTATTTGGACGATATCTTGGTACTTGCTCAGTCTTCTCATTTTCGAAGAATCTCATACGAATCGACTTGTGTTGTTTTCTTCAAGTTCATGGTTGGAGGATCAATTTACCAATCAGTTCATTGATTCCTCAGACAAGGGTAACCTTTTTAGGTTTCTAGATAAATTCAGTGTCTATGACTCTGTCCTTGTCAGACAAGAGAAGTTTAACATTGATATCAGCTTGTCAAAACCTTCAGTCACAATCATTCCCTTTGGTAGCCTTATGCATGGAAATGTTGGGTCTTAGGACTGCCGCATCAGATGCGATCTCCTTTGCTCGTTTTCACATGCGACCTCTTCAGCTCTGTATGCTGAACCAATGGTGCAGGGATTACTCAAAGATATCTCAATTAATATCTTTAAACCGATTTTACTACACTCTCTGACATGGTGGACAGATCACCATCGTTTAGTTCAGGGGGCTTCTTTGTTCTTCCGACCTGGACTATAATCTCAACAGATGCAAGTCTTACAGGTTGGGGAACTGTGTGGGGGTATCTGACGGCACAAGGGGTTTGGGAATCTCAGGAGGTGAGATTTCCGATCAATATTTTGGAACTCCGTGCAATTTTCAGAGCTCTTCAGTCTTGGCCTCTTCTGAAGAGAGAGTTGTTCATTTGTTTTCAGATAGACAATGTCACAACTGTGGCATACATCAATCATCAAGGAGGGACTCACAGTCCTCTGGCTATGAAAGAAGTATCTCGAATTTTGGTTTGGGCGGAATCCAGCTCCTGTCTAATCTCTGCGGTTCATATCCCAGGTATGGACAATTGGAAAGCGGATTATCTCAGTCGCCAAACGTTGCATCCGGGCGAATGGTCTCTTCACCCAGAGGTATTTCTTCAGATTATTCAAATGTGGGAACTTCCAGAAATAGATCTGATGGCTTCTCATCTAAACAAGAAACTTCCCAGGTATCTGTCCAGATCCCGGGATCCTCAGGCGGAGGCAGTGGATGCATTATCACTTCCTTGGAAGTATCAATCCTGCCTATATCTTTCCGCCTCTAGTTCTTCTTCCTAGAGTAATCTCCAAGATTCTGAAGGAATGCTCGTTTGTTCTGCTGGTAGCTCCGGCATGGCCTCACAGGTTTTGGTATGCGGATCTTGTCCGGATGGCCTCTTGCCAACCGTGGACTCTTCCGTTAAGACCAGACCTTTTGTCTCAAGGTCCTTTTTTCCATCAGGATCTGAAATCCTTAAATTTAAAGGTATGGAGATTGAACGCTTGATTCTTGGTCAAAGAGGTTTCTCTGACTCTGTGATTAATACTATGTTACAGGCTCGTAAATCTGTATCCAGAGAGATATATTATAGAGTCTGGAAGACTTATATTTCTTGGTGTCTTTCTCATCATTTTTCTTGGCATTCTTTTAGAATACCGAGAATATTACAGTTTCTTCAGGATGGTTTAGATAAGGGTTTGTCCGCAAGTTCCTTGAAAGGTCAAATCTCTGCTCTTTCTGTTCTTTTTCACAGAAAGATTGCTATTCTTCCTGATATTCATTGTTTTGTACAAGCTTTGGTTCGTATAAAGCCTGTCATTAAGTCAATTTCTCCTCCTTGGAGTTTGAATTTGGTTCTGGGGGCTCTTCAAGCTCCTCCATTTGAACCTATGCATTCATTGGATATTAAATTACTTTCTTGGAAAGTTTTGTTCCTTTTGGCCATCTCTTCTGCCAGAAGAGTTTCTGAATTTTCTGCTCTTTCTTGTGAGTCTCCTTTTCTGATTTTTCATCAGGATAAGGCGGTGTTGCGAACTTCTTTTGAATTTTTACCTAAGTTGTGAATTCCAACAACATTAGTAGAGACATTGTGGTTCCTTCATTATGTCCTAATCCTAAGAATTCTAAGGAGAAATCGTTGCATTCTTTGGATGTTATTAGAGCTTTGAAATATTATGTTGAAGCTACTAAGTCTTTCCGAAAGACTTCTAGTTTATTTGTTATCTTTTCCGGTTTTAGAAAGGCCAGAAAACTTCTGCCATTTCTTTGGCATCTTGGTTGAAATCTTTATTTCATCTTGCCTATGTTGAGTCGGGTAAGACTCCGCCTCATAGGATTACAGCTCATTCTACTAGGTCAGTTTCTACTTCCTGGGCGTTTAGGAATGAAGCTTCGGTTGATCAGATTTGCAAAGCGTCAACTTGGTCCTCTTTGCATACTTTTACCAAATTCTACCATTTTGTTGTATTTTCTTCTTCTGAAGCAGTTTTTGGTAGAAAAGTACTTCAGGCAGCGGTTTCAGTTTGAATCTTCTGCTTATGTTTTTCATTAAACTTTATTTTGGGTGTGGATTATTTTCAGCAGGAATTGGCTGTCTTTATTTTATCCCTCCCTCTCTAGTGACTCTTGTGTGGAAAGATCCACATCTTGGGTAGTCATTATCCCATACGTCACTAGCTCATGGACTCTTGCTAATTACATGAAAGAAAACATAATTTATGTAAGAACTTACCTGATAAATTCATTTCTTTCATATTAGCAAGAGTCCATGAGGCCCGCCCTTTTTTGTGGTGGTTATGATTTTTTTGTATAAAGCACAATTATTCCAATTCCTTATTTTATATGCTTTCGCACTTTTTTCTTATCACCCCACTTCTTGGCTATTCGTTAAACTGAATTGTGGGTGTGGTGAGGGGTGTATTTATAGGCATTTTAAGGTTTGGGAAACTTTGCCCCTCCTGGTAGGAATGTATATCCCATACGTCACTAGCTCATGGACTCTTGCTAATATGAAAGAAATGAATTTATCAGGTAAGTTCTTACATAAATTATGTTTTATGTATTTTATTGGTAAGTATTTAGCTTTAAATAGGAATAAGTTATTTAATAAGAGTTAATTTATTTCGTTAGATTTAAATTATATTTAACTTAGGGGGGTGTTAGGGTTAGGGTTAGACTTAGCTTTAGGGGTTAATACATTTATTATAGTAGCGGTGAGGTTCGGTCAGCAGATTAGGGGTTAATAATTGTAGGTAGGTGGAGGCGACGTTGGGGGCGGCAGATTAGGGGTTAATAAATATAATATAGGGGTCGGCGGTGTTAAGGGCAGCAGATTAGGGGTACATAGGGATAATGTAGGTTGCGGCGGTGTACGGAGCGGCAGATTAGGGGTTAATAATAATATGCAGGTGTCAGCAATAGCGGGGGCGGCAGATTAGGGGTTAATAAGTGTAAGGTTAGGGGTGTTTAGACTCGGGGTACATGTTAGGGTGTTAGGTGCAGACTTAGGAAGTGTTTCCCCATAGGAAACAATGTAGCTGCGTTAGGAGCTGAACGCTGCTTTTTTGCAGGTGTTAGTTTTTTTTTCAGCTCAAACAGCCCCATTGTTTCCTATGGGGGAATCGTGCACGAGCACGTTTTTGAAGCTGGCCGCGTCCGTAAGCAACGCTTGTATTGAGAGTTGCAGTGGCGGTAAATATGCTCTACGTTCCTTTTTTGGAGCCTAACGCAGCCCTTCTGTGAACTCTAAATACCAGCGGTATTTAAAAGGTGCGGGAGAAAAAAAGCACGCGTAGCTAACGCACCCCTTTGGCCGCAGAACTCTAAATCTAGGCCATAGTGTTGTGTGTTTCTTCCAAACAACTCAACTTTGGTTTCATCTGTCCACAGAATATTTTGCCAGTACTGCTGTGGAACATCCAGGTGCTCTTGTGCAAACTGTAAACGTGCAGCAATGTTTTGTTTGGATACCAGTGGCTTCCTCTGTGGTATCCTCCCATGAAATCCATTCTTGTTTAGTGTTTTACGTATTGTAGATTCGCTAACAGGGATGTTAGCATTTGCCAGTGACTTTTGTAAGTCTTTAGCTGACACTCTAGGATTCTTCTTCACCTCATTGAGCAGTCTGAGCTGTGCTCTTGCAGTCATCTTTACAGGACGGCCACTTCTAGGGAGAGTAGCAGCAGTGCTGAACTTTCTCCATTTATAGACAATTTGTCTTACAGTGGACTGATGAACAGCAATGCTTTTGGAGATACTTTTATAACCCTTTCTAGCTTTATGCAAGTCAACAATTCTTAATCGTAGGTCTTCTGAGAGCTCTTTTGTGCGAGGCATCATTCACATCAGGCAATGCTTCTTGTGAAAAGCAAACGCAGAACTGGTGTGTGTTTTTTATAGGGCAGGGCAGCTGTAACCAACACCTCCAATCTCATCTCATTGATTGGACTCCAGTTGGCTGACATCTCACTCCAATTAGCTCTTGGAGATGTCATTAGTCTAGGGGTTCACATACTTTTTCCACCTGCACTGTGAATGTTTACATGGTGTGTTCAATAAAAACATGGCAACATTTCATTCTTTGTGTGTTATTAGTTTAAGCAGACTGTGATTGTCTATTGTTGTGACTTAGATGATGATCAGATCACATTTTATGACCAATTTGTGCCGAAATCCATATCATTCCAAAGGGTTCACATACTTTTTCTTGCAACTGTATATATATATATATATATATATATATATATATGTGTATACAGTATGTATATATATATATATATATATATATATATATATATATATATATATATATAATATATATATATATATATATAAAATGTAAAATACATGTATACATTTTTTTTAAGAGATATGGTATATGACAAGGTGTTGAAATGAGAAGGGCTCAAATGTGTATAATTACCGTATACAACAGAAGTGCAATATCACTTAAAGGGCCAGTAAACCCACCAAATAATGTTATATAATTCTGCACACAGTTCAGAATTATATAACATTAGCCTAGCACCAGGTTTCTAAAGCAGAGTATTGCAAATATATTTACCTACGAAATCAGAACACCGCTCCTGGCTTTATTGAGCGGGTCTGTTTTTTACCTAAGCGCATCGGGCTCGCTGTCTAGTCACAGCACACCCGGTCACGCCATTAAACTAAATGTAGCTCGCTTCCACTTAGGTATGGTAGCGGGAGCGAGCTACATTCAGTTTAATATCACTCTGGTCCTGACTAAAAACTGCAGTCCAGTCCTTAAATACCAGGCAATCCCTCTCTGTACAAGAGATATGGCAAACCCCAGATGTAGGTTTCAACCTAGTGTGGGCTTCGTTTGTGAGGTGCAGCCAAATCTCTTTGCCAGCACTTTGTGTCAGCCAAGTGGTTAAAAGTTGATTTAAAGGGACATTAAACACTAAATAAATGCTAGATAAAATGAAGCATTGAAAGAAAAGATTAGTCTGAGAATAACATGTAGATGTATTTCTTTCATATAGGTGGCAAGAGTCCATGAGCTAGTGACATATGGGGATATATATTCCTACCAGAAGGGGGCAAAGTTTCCCAAACCTACATGCCTATAAATAAACCTCCCACCTCACTCATACCTCAGTTTTACAAACTTTGCCTCCTTAGAAGGTGGTGAAGCATAATGTGCTTGATTTCCTCAGTGAAAGGCGCTTCTAAGCATATTGAAGCCCAGTTCCTCTCTCAGTGCAGTGTTTGTCTGAGGGATGTGAAGGGAGTATTGCCTGATGATACCATGTTTTCACCTATGGGTAATCTATTCTAAGGCTCTCTGTAAATTCGGTCGCAGGGATTCATCTGCTGCCTCCCTTTACAGATCAACATTATACTCCACTACCATTACCTCTGCTGATATGTTTTAGTACTGGTTTGGCTGTCTGCTATATGTGGATGGGTGTCTTCTGGTAAGTATATATCATTTTTAAGACACTCTCAGCTATGGAAGGCACATTATATTATAAAGTTCTTAATGTATATTGCATATATTAGCCATGAGTCAGGTCTGTTAATATTTCCCTTTGCAGTCACACAGTTTCAGAATGGAAATTATATTTATGGGAGAATTTAGGTATTTTTTTTTTACCTGGGGTTTCGGTTAGCTGTTAACATGGAGTCTGTTTTTCAAATTTTCACGGGCAAATTAGGCTTGCGATTACGCAAATTGCATCATTTTATTGGGTCATTTTTGGCGCAAATATTTTTGGCGTGAAATCGCGCCTGCTGTGACGTGAGTTGCGTCATTTCATTTTTTGGCGAGAGGTCTCGCCTGTTGTGATGCAAGTTGTGTCATTTCAGTGCGTCATTTTTGACGCAAAGTCGTGCCTCTTTTGACGTGAGTTGCATCTTTTCAGTGCATTGTTCCTGGAGCCAAAATTTGTTATATTAAACCTCTTCCTCTAATGCTCGCTGCTCTCATTATATTATAGAGAGCTATGATGCTTGCTTTTGATTTTACTTTTGGTATAAGAATTTTATCATAAGCATTTTTTCCCATCCCTGAAACTGCTATATTGAGGAAATTGGATATTTTGTTTAAATGTTATTTTTTCTTTTTTGTTACATTTTGCAAGTTGTCTCAAACTGATCCTGCCTCTGATGTTACTGTAGGAACTAGACAAATGGAATCCACAGCACCAATTAGGTAAAAGAAAATACCTTTATTTTCACATTACATGCGACGTTTCGGCCTTCACAGCCTTAATCATGCATACAAAACACTTCAGCCTCTGTCCACAGTATATAGGCTGATCAATTAAAACATTAATTACAAACAGATTTGACAAAATGTTTCACACAGAGCAATTACTCCCTCTAGTGTTAGTCATATTTTACTACATCCTATAAAATTTAACTCTCAAGTTACCAAAAATACAATTACTAGAGGAGTTTCCACTGAATGTACAAGTGTCATTAAAAACAAGAAAATATATAGGAACAAGTCTTACTGCAATCTTATATTTCTATAGTAATATGTCTAAAGTATATTACTGACACCTTTTACCAATCTTACTGATAAACTTTACCTATGTGTTTAAGTGAACAAGTGACTTTACCTATGTGTTTAACTAAACCAAAACTAACTAAAAAAAAAAAAAATATTTTTTTTGAAGAAAATGTTTTTTGTTTTGAATTTTTACTGTTACATTTAGAGAAAGACAGAGAAATCTATTTCTCTATTTAACCCTTTAGGGTACATACAATCTAATTTATGGATCCAGTAAGTTTCTTTTTGTTTAAGGATCCTCTCCCTGTCACCCCCTCCTCTTAATGTACCTACATGGTCAATAATCTGCCACCTAATTTGACTTATGTTGTGGCCTGCCTGGATAAAATGATTAGAAACAGGAGCTTCTTTATTACCACATCTCAAGTTGGACTTATGCTGATTAATTCTTTCCCTGCCTTTTCTAGTCGATTCTCCAATGTAAATAAGAGAACACGGGCATTTAATAAGATAGATTACGTAGGATGTCTCACATGTATAATAACCATTAATTTTATATTTATGCCCTGTTCTTGGATGGGAAAATTCTTTCCCTTTTATCATTGCATGGCAATTAGAGCACCCTAGACAGGGATAAGAACCATAAGATTTCTGACCCATATGGCTTTGTTTAAGACTTTTGGAGGGTCCCAAATCATTTTTAATCAGTGTGTCTCTCAAATTTCTAACCCTCTTAAAGGCCATAATGGGATTATTTTGGAATATCTCCATATCTCTATTATAATTTTTAATAATATTCCAATGCTTTCTTATGATTTTAGTAACTTCAGTACTGTATGAATTATATTGTGAAGTAAATACCATCCTCCTACTTTTATTTTTACCATTTTTATTATCTTTAGGGGCATTATTATCCCTGTACATTTTCTTCTCTCTCTGAAGCCTTGAGATCTCTTCCTTAATGAGGTTTTCAGGATAACCTCTGCTAACAAATCTGTTGCCCATTTCCATCATTCTGGTAGATAATATTTCTTCATCCTTCACTATTCTACAGACCCTAAGGAGTTGACTCCTAGGGAGTGAGTCTTTTAACCTAGTTGGATGGAAACTATCATAGGCAAGCATAGTATTCCTATCAGTGGATTTTCTAAAAAGTTCTGTTTTAAGGGTCCCATTATCCTTATAAACCCTAGTGTCTAAGAATTCCACTGAAACCTCACTATGTATAAGGGTAAATTCTATCCCTGGGATAGCAGAGTTTAAGTCACATACAAAGGATTCTAGGGATCCAACGTCACCCCACCACACGCCAAACACGTCATCTATAAAACGCCACCAGGCTGCACCATATTCCAAGAACATCTTATTAGTATATACAAAATTATCTTCAAAGCTGTTCATGAACAGGTTGGCGTATGCTGGGGCAACGTTGGATCCCATTGCAGTCCCCTTGACCTGTACATACCAGTTGTCTCGAAACAAAAAATAGTTCCAGTACAGGATAACAGTTAATAAATCACAAATAAATTCTATTTGAGGAGAATTATATGTACCAGTACCACTTAAAAGGATCCAGTATTTAAAATACAAAAGGAAATTAAACACATACTTGCCAAGGCAGTTAAGAATGATATCATTGATACTAAATTATCTGATTATTTGTACAAAGAACATCCTAGGACACCCATATTCTATACTGTGCCAAAAGTGCATAAAAATGCTAAATGCCCCCCAGGGAGGCCCATAGTCTCCAGTGTAGATTCTATCTTCACTAACATAGCCATTTTCCTTGATAAAATTTTACAACATGAAGTAATTAAAATGTCGGCCTACATCAAAGATACTAGTGATTTCCTTGATAAATTATACAGTTTACATCTACCCAGTAAGAAATATATACTCTTCACACTTGATGTAAAAAGTCTTTATACTGCCATCAAGCATGAGACAGGTATAGGAGTTATTAGGAAACTTGTAATGTGTTTTCCATCAGGATCTCAAATCTCTAAAATTGAAGGCATGGAAATTGAACGCTTAGTTCTTAGTCATAGAGGTTTTTCTGACTCAGTAATTAACACTATGATACAGGCTCATAAGTCTGTTTCAAGGAAGATTTATCATATGGTTTGGAAAACCTATATTTCATGGTGTTCCACTCATGATTACTCTTGGCATTCTTTTAGAATTTCTAGGATTCTACAGTTTCTTCAGGATGGTTTGGATAAAGGTTTGTCTGCAAATACTTTATAAGGACAATTCTTTGCTCTTTCTGTCTTATTTCATAGAAAGATTGCTAAGCTTCCTGATATTCACGGTTTTGTTCAGGCTTTGATTCATATCAAACCTGTTAGTAAATCATTTTCTCCTCCTTGTAGTCTCAATTTGGTTTAAAAAGATGTTGCAGGCTCCTCCTTTTGAGCCTATGGCCTCTAGTTATTAAGGTCTGGCGGACCTGATCCGACACTGCGGATCAGATCCGCCAGACCTCACTGAATACGGCGAGCAATACGCTCGCCGTATTCAGCATTGCACCAGCAGCTCACAAGAGCTGCTGGTGCAATGCCGCCCCCTGCAGACTCACGGCCAATGGGCCGCCAGCAGGGGGTGTCAATCAACCCGATCGTACTCGATCGGGTTGATTTCCGGTGATGTGTGCCCGCCTGCTCAGAGCAGACGGACAGGTTATGGAGCAGCAGTCTTTGTGACCGCTGCTTCATAACTGCTGTTTCTGGCGAGCCTACAGGCTCGCCAGAAACACAGGGCATCAACCTCCATAAAGAGCTTGATACATATGCCCCTACGCATTCTTTGGATATTAAACTACTTTCTTGGAAAGTGTTATTTATTTTGGCTATCTCTTCTGCCTGAAGAGTTTCTGAATTGTCTGCTCTCTCTTGTGAGTTTACTTATCTGATTTTTCATCCAGATAAAGCTGTTTTGCGGACTTCGTTTACATTTTTGCCTAAAGTTGTGAATTTTAACATTAATATGGAGATTATTGTTCCTTCCTTGTGTCCTAATCCTAAATATACTCTTGAAAGGTCTTTACATTCTTTGGATGTGGTAAGAACTTTAAAATATTATGTTGAGGCTACTAAAGATTTCAGAAAGACTATTTTTTCTGTTTCCAGAAAAGGTCAGAAAGCCTCTGCCATTTCCTTGGCATCTTGGTTGAAGCTTTTGATTCACAAAGCTTATTTGGAGGCGGGGCAGTCTCCACCTCAGCGAATTACAGCTCATTTTACTAGATCAGTCGCCACATCTCATGCTTTCAGAATGACGCTTCAGTTGGTCAGCAACTTGGTCTTTTTTGCATACATTTACTTAATTTTACCATTTTGGTGTGTTTGCTTCTTGGAAGCAGCCTTTGGTAGAAAGGTTCTTCAGGCAGTGGTCTCAGTTTGATTCTATTGCCTATGATTTAAGTTTTTTGAGTTTTTTTAAAGAAAACGTAATTATTTTTTTGGATTTAATTTCTCAGCGGAAATAGCTGTTTTTATTTTATCCCTCTCTAGTGACTCATTGACTTCCACATCTTGGGTATTATATCCCATATGTCACTAGCTCATGGACTCTTGCCACTTATTATGTCAATATTTAAACAGCTAATGGAACTTTAAAAGAAACATAATTTATGTAAGAACTTACCTGGTAAATTCATTTCTTTCATGGTGGCAAGCGTCCATGAGACCCACCCAATTTTATGGGGATTATGATTTTTTTTTATATAAAGCACTTTATTTATCATGTTCCTCTTTTTATGATTTTACTCCTTTTACAACTCACTAACTTGGCTACACGTTAAACTGAGGTATGAGTGAAGTGGGAGGTGTATATCCCATACGTCACTAGCTCATGCTCTTGCCACCATGAAAGAAATTAATTTATCAAGTAAGTTCTTACATAAATTATGTTTCTTTTAAAGTTAAATTAGCTGTTTAAATATTGACATAATAAGTGTAAAGTTTTATTGTCTATAAAACAAATGAAGCTGCCATGTTGTAACTTAGGTTACCTTCTCTGCTGTGGCCAATTATGGACAGTTGTAAATAGGTCACTAGAGTGTGCAGCCAATGGCTGTCTGGAATATAACTGTGTTTTTTCACTTCCATTTCTAACAGAAACTGATAAACTCACAATTTCAGAATGGAATTAGAGGAATGGGGACAAAATAAATGATGGAACTATATTTCAGAGTTTATATATATATATATATATCTTATATTATAAAAGACAAGAGTTTGTCTGAAGCCGTCATGCGCAGTTCAGACAAACTCTTGCCGCTGCACGCGCACCCTTGGCCAGCTGTTCGCACGCGCAACCCACTTAGCATTGTTTGTTAGCACCCCGCACGCGCACGCGCCTTACCGCACACTCTCAAAACTGATTTGAGCCCCATTGTTTGTGAACCTTACCGCACACTCACACTCACAAACTGATTTGAGCCCCATTGTTTCACACTCACAAACTGATTTGAGCCCCATTGTTTCACACTCACAAACATTTGAGCCCATTGACCCCCCTTGCTGCGCACGCACACTTTGAGCCCCCCGCACGCGCACGCGAACCCGTGAAGCCCTAGCCATTGACAACCCCTTAGCCGTTAGACTACTAGCAATGCGCACGCGCACGCGCACGCGAAGCCCTAGCCATTGACAACCCAATTAGCCTCAATGCGCATGCGCACGCGCACGCGAACCCACGCGCACGCAACAGAGACCGGGAGGTACGGGGGGAAGTGCAGGAGCGCCATAAAACACAAGATTTTCTCTTCGGAGTCGCTCACACTTCTTGGCCCTCCTGCATAAATTCTACATAGCCGGTCCACGTGGTACATTGGGGCTTGGGCTGCCGGGCCTGTGGGAGACTTCTTATAAAGTTAGCTGGGCCTCCTTAGCCCCTGCCATACATCTGAACCTCCCTGAGGACCCCTTAACCCCTCAAGTAATTGCAGAAAGTGAAGAAGGCCTTAGGCAACCCTATAGGCCCCTTACATAGAGAGAGGGGGGGGAAAGAGGGGGAGAGAGAGAGGGGGGGAAAAGAGGGAGAGGGGGAAAAGAGGGAGAGAGAGGGGGGAAAAGAGGGAGAGGGGGAAAAGAGGGAGAGAGAGGGGGGGAAAGAGAGAGGGAGGGAGAGAGAGGGGGATAGAGGGGGGAAAAGAGGGAGGGAGAGAGAGGGGGATAGAGGGGGGGAAAAGAGGGAGGGAGAGGAGGGGAAAAGAGGGAGGGAGAGAGAGGGAGGGAAAAGAGGGAGAGAGAGAGAGGGGGGGGGAAGAGGGAGAGAGAGAGAGGGGGGAAAAGAGGGAGAGAGAGAGAGGGGGGAAAAGAGGGAGAGAGAGACAGGGGGGGAAAAGAGGGAGAGAGAGAGAGGGGGGGGAAAGAGGGAGAGAGAGAGGGGGGGGGAAGAGGGAGAGAGAGAGAGGGGGGGAAAAGAGGGAGAGGGGGAAAAGAGAGAGAGAGAGGGGGGGGAAAGAGGGAGGGAGAGAGAGGGGGGGAGGGGGGGAAAAGAGGGAGAGAGGGGGAGAGGGATGGAACCGCGGTACATAAAAAATTGGCCCGTGTACACGGGCTTTAAGACTAGTATATATATATATATATATATATATATATACACACACACAATTTATCATTTTATATTACCATCTCAAATATTGTCCCTTTAAAGCCATATATAGCAGATTTGCTAAGATTTTTTCTAGTCACTATGGGGTAGATTTATCAAGCAGTGGATGCTGCAATCTACCCCCAAAAATTCCGGCTTGCTGGAAACTTAAAGGAGATGTGGAGGGTATCCAAATATGCCAAAGTTCCTTTATTGTATAATGTCCATAATAGGGTAAAAAAACACGACGTTTCGGGGCACATGCCCCTTAATCATGTGATCATTTGATTAAGGGGCATGTGCCCTGAAATGTCGTGTTTTTTTACCCTATTATGGACATTATACAATAAAGGAATTTTGGCATATTTGGATACCCTCCGCATCTCCTTTTTTTCACATTTTGTTTGGGAGCTTGGTAGTAGCTTCAGGTGGGTGCATCCTGTGGGTTGTAGTGCTGGACTTTTTCTGTAAACTTAAAGGGACATAGTACTGATATACTAAATTACCTGAAAGTGATGCAGCATAACTGTAAAAAGATGACCGGAAAATATCACCTGAGAATCTCTATGTAAAAAAGGAAGATATTTTACCTCAAAACTTCCTCAGCTCACCAGAGTAAGTTCTGTGTAAAAAGTTATACTTCAGCTGCTGTCCAGTTGCAGGTAAAAAAAAATAAAACATCTAGAAATGAAGACAGCAGCCAATCGACTTCAGCAGTGCTGAGGACCTGAGGTCATGAACTCTTTTACTGTGATTTCACTTAACTCTCATGAGATGTCATAATAAACTTCTTTAAACTGAATAGGGAAATAACATGAGTGTGCATGAGGCACGCTCACTTGAAGGTCCAAGGACAGGCATACTGATTTGCTGCTTAAAGCCCTTTACAATGGGGTGTGAATACTTAGGATATTTTGAGGTAAAATATCTTTCTTTTTTACCTAGAGAGGTGATATTTTCATGCCAGATTTTTACATCATGGCCCTTTAAGTAAAGAAGCATCGGTCGTAAGAGGTGACGTGGCATACTGCAATCATCCCCATCAGCTATGATTGGGATGATTGACACCCCCTGCTTGCGGCCGATTGACCGCGAATGTGCAGGTCAATCGGCCACAGAAATGCTTGTGCAATGTTCAATGCCGACAGCGTATGCTGTTGGCATTTAGCAATGTTGGGTGGATATGATTCACCACAGCTTGATAATTCGGCCCCATATGTGTGCATATGCTTAGCTCACATGCTGGGGTAACACTGTATATATATGCCATGATTTTGAGCAGTAAATACATTTGGGGGACTAAATTGCCCTCCTGTTGTTGTTAATTCAAATATTTCAAAGCATGTTGAACTAGTTTAAAATGACAAACTACTGCTAGTAAGTAGAAATATTTCCTATCTCATCTTATTAGATTGGGACAAGGACATGGGATAAATGAGGATATATGTATTAAACTTTATATACACATGCTTAATATACACAAATTGTCTGTGAGCGGCAGTTGATTTTGAAGTTGCAATACAGTCTTTAACCCCTTGGCTGCCACACAGTGGTTTAAACTGTAAGGTGGCACTTAGAGTTACAATTGGCGTATGATACACACAGTTTTATTTTTTTAATCCATCAATTTCAAGTCAGTTTAAAATTAATTGCTTATCTCTCTGGCAGCCAAGGGGTTAAACTGGTCTGAATATACTTCCATGATCTCAAGAGACGGCCACTGGGTTTCCTGTTAGGGAAGACAGGGCTGGATTATTAATATACAGTAAATTGTGTTGTGCAGTTCAGCACATCCATAAACCTTCAATGCGTACAGCCAGCTGTCTTGTGATAGTTATTATTATCAGGTATTTGTAGAGCGCCACCAGATTCTGCAGTGTTATAAACATAGTCGGTATACAGGATAACATTTATAGGGATCAAATGGGTAGAGTTGCACTGTTGTAGGCTCTTATGAAGGTGATCTGCAAACAGCTGGGCTTATAGGCTTACATTCTAAGGGGTTCAAAGGGAAAGCAATGGAGGTAGGAAAGGTTAGTGTAGGTTGTATGGATCCCTGAATAGTAGAGTCTTTAGGGAGCGTTTGAAGCTGTTAAAACTAGGGGAGAGTCTTGTGGAGCGAGGCAGGGATTTCCAAACGATGGGGGCTAGTCTGGAGAAGTCCTGTAAATGGGAATGTGAGGAAGAAAAAAGAGAAGAGGAGAGTAGGAGATTGTGAGCAGAGCAAAGGGGACGGGAGGGAGAGTATCTGGAGACAAGGTCTGAAATGTAGGAGGAACGGTGCAGTTGAGGGCTTTGTATGTCAGAGTGAGGATTTTGTGTTTAATCCTGGAGGCAAGATGAAGCCAGTGAAGGAATTGGCAGAGAGGGGCAGCAGATGAAGAGTGATGTGTAAGGAAGATGAGCCTGGCAGAGGCATTCATTATGGATTGTAAAGGAACTAGGCGGCAGCAAGGTAGACCAGAGAGGACGAAGTTGCAGTAGTCGAGGAACCTAATGATGATGTGTAGATTAAAAATAGAAGGGGACAGAGAACAGAGCCTTCAGGTACCCCAACAGAAAGTGGTAACGGGGCAGAGGATGCTCCAGAGAAGGCTACACTAAAGGTACGGTTAGATAGATAGGAAGACAACCACAAGAGAGGTGGATGGTTTGGAGCAAAAGAGGGTGGTCAACAGTGTCAAAGGCTGCAGACAGATCAAGGAGTATAAGAAGGGAGAAGTGGCCTTTGGATTTTGATGTAAGGAGGTCGTTGGTAACCTTGACAATTGCTGTTTCTGTGGAGTGATGGGGATGAAATCCAGATTGCAGTGGGTCAAGAAGAGAGTTTAGTGTAAGGAAATTGGATAGACAATTGCATATACTAGCTTTTCGAGGAGCTTTGAGGCAAGCGAGAGTAGGGAAATAGGGCAATAGTTGGATGGGGAGGTTGGATCGAGGGAAGGTTTCTTGAGGATAGGTGTGACCAGTGCATGTTTTAGAGATGAGGAAAATATACCAGTGCTGAGGGAGAGGTTGAAAATGTGTGTGAATATGGGGGTGAGGGTAGAAGAGAGGGAGGGGATGGGGTCGAGGGGACAGGTAGTGAGGTGGGAGGACAGTATAAGGGCAGAAACGTCTTCCTCAGTAACATGGGCTAAAGAGCTAAATGTATGGGTATTTGGGTTTTGGATGATTGTGAGCTATAAAGGGGGTGGGAGATTGGTAGTATGTTGAGAGCTGATTTCATTCTGATGGAGTCAATTTTGTTATTGAAGTGGCTGGCAAAATCTTGAGCTGAGAGAGAAGTTGTATTAGGAGGTGGGGGTGGACGAAGAAGAGTATTGAACATGGAAAACAGACATTTTGGGTTAGAGGAAAGAGTAGAGATGAGATTAGAGAAGTATTGTTGCTTATAAAGATTAAGGGCAGAATAGTAGGAGTTCAAGATGAACTTGTAGTGAAGAAAGTCAGCTGAACGCCGAGATTTCCTCCAGTGTCGCTCAGCAGTATGGGAACATCTGTGTAGGTACTGTGTCAGAGGAGTATGCCAGGGCTGAGGATGAGAGTGTGGTTTCTGAGCTATGGTAGGAGGGGCCAGATTGTCAATGACCGATGTAAGGGTGGAGTTATAGTGGCAGATAGATTGGTCAGGGCAAGAAAAGGAGGTGATGGAAGAGAGGATTGGTTCGAGAGAGCTAGCGAGCTTTTGCTGATCTAATGACTTAGTGCTTCTGTGAAGTTTGGTGTGAGGGGTAGAGGGAGGAGGAGTTGTAGGGAGGGAAGTGATGTTGTAAGTTAGGAGATGATGGTCAGAAAGAGGAAAAGGGGATTTTGTGAAATTTGAGATAGTGCATCGATAGCTGAAAATCAGATCAAGGGAGTGACCATCTTTGTTAATGGGAGAGTCAGTCCATTGTGACAGGCCGAAAGAGGAAGTGAGTTGTAGAAGTTGTTTTGCAGAGGAGGCAGTGGGATTGACGAGAGGGATGTGTAAGTAGCCAAGAATGAGGGCAGGGGTATCTGAGGAAAGGAAATAAGGAAGCCAGGCAGCAAAGTGATCTAAAAATTGAGTTGGGGAGCCAGGGGGGGGGGGTTATATGACTGCAACATGTATAGAGAAGGGAGAAAATAAACTAATCATGTGGGCTTCACATGAAGAAAATGTGAGGGAAGAGAAGGGCTGTATTTGTTGAAAGGTGCAACAAGAGGAAAGTAAAATACCAACACCACCTCCTTGTCTATTGCCAGACCTAAGAGTGTGGCTGACATGGAGACCCCCATGTGACAGTGCAGCAGTGGATACTGTGTCTGAAGCAGAGAGTCAGGTTTCTCTAAGAGCCAGAAGGTTAAGAGAGTGGGAGATAAAGAGATCATGGATAGAAGTGAGCTTGTTGCAAACAGAGCAAGAGTTCCAGAGTGCACAAGTGAAGGGGGTGGTGGTTTTAGATGCTATAGGAATAAGATTAAGGTTACCAGAGTTTTGTTTTTGAAGTCTTTTGAAAGGCACACATGGGTGTGCAAGGCTAGGAAGTTGTGGGGGACAAGGATTAGGGGAGATGTCGCCACCAGCTAACATGAGCAAGAGGGAGAGTGACATGAGATGCAGATTTGCAGCAATGAGACTGTTTTCGGGCTGAAGTGCAAGGGGGGAGAGAGAGTCTTTAGGAATGTGTGAAGTTCATGAATAAAAATGTAAGGTGAGGTTAAGAGAGATGGGCTGATAAACAGTGCAGGTGGTGAGGGGGAAGGAGTAATAGAATAAATAGAATAAAGTAGTTTGTTATAGACATAAAAGGTAGCAAAAAGGAATGTGAAGATATTGAGCATTATTTATAACAAACTAAGCAAACAGTGGATAAAACACAGTGTTACAACAAAACATTCCTTATCCCTTGTCCAATCCTTGTTCAATTCTTTTGTAATTATTTTTCCAAATTGTTATTGTCTCACTTATAAATGTTCACTTCAGAGATGTGAACAGATGATGTTACACTACTGCTATCTAACCTGCATTGCTTCCCCTTAACAGTGTTACATTTGTTCATCTCTCGTTACACACACACACGGTGCATGATTTTCATTTATCAATTCTCCATAATTTAATAGGATGATTTGCTTAAAAAAAGCGCCCTGGCGATGTTAGTTTTCAGAGCATGGCCAACTGTATATAATTCAAGCTTGAGATGTTGATTCCAACCCTCCTTGCTAACAATTTAGATGCAAATTTATATTTTCTTCCATTGTTTGTAATTAGTCATGGGGACATTTATAAAATTTATGGAGTCTCAGATAAGTGAAGCACCACACGTGTTAATTCCAAGGAGTTTTTCTGCCAAGTAACTAGTTACAGTCAAAGGCAAATGGTATAAGCTGCAAAAAAAAACAAGCATTTGAATGGGTTTTACTTCAAATTTAAAAATGCCATTAACTATGTAAATACATATACCAGTCATACCAGTAAAATAATGTCTGTGATGCCATTAACCATCGGCTAAATTACAGGTTTTGCCTAATGGTTGTGGTATGGCTATACCGCTGAAAAATTGGCCATTGCGCGTGGAATGGCAGGTCTCCCGTATTACAAGTCACGGTGGTATAGCTATACCGCAAGTGTTTAGCCTGTAACGCAACGATCCATTTTGCACTCAAAAAATGACGTTTGAGTGCGGGATTTTCGATTGCGCCGTATTACAAGTTGTTTGGACAGGCTATAACGCTAGCGTTATAGCTTATACCGCTGCGATCCATTCCGTGATCTGAGACCAGTACTTATGGATTTTGCGAAACAAAAATGTTTCACAAAATTCATAACTAAAATGTTACAAAGTACATTAACACCCATAAACTACCTATTAACCTCTAAACCTCCACCCTCCCGCATCACAAATGCTATATTAAACCTATTAACCCCTAAACCGCCAGCCCCCCACATCGCAATAAACTAAACCTATTAACCCCACACCACAAAACACTATTAACCCCTAAACCTAACACCCCCTAACTTAAATTACAATATAACCATCTTAAAATAAATAAAAACCTACCTGTGAAATAAAAAAACAAACTAAGATTAAACTATAAATTAAACTAACATAACTATTCTAATAAAATAAAACTACAAATTTAAATAAACCTAACACTACGAAAAAATGAAAAATAATCTAACATTACAAACCCCCTTGCTAAAATTACGAAAAATAATAAACTAAATTACACCTAATCTAATAGCGCTATAAAAACAATAAAGCCCCCCCAAATAAAAACACTCCCTAATTTAACAATAAACTACCAATATCCCTTAAAAGGGCAATCAGCTCTTTTACAATCAGCTCTTTTACTGCCCAAAACCCTAAAAAATCCCACCCAAAAAACTAACACTAACCCCAGAAAATCTACTCACAATTCCTGAAGTCCGGACATCCATCTTCATTCTGGCGGTGACATCTACATCCATCGCAGGGGCACCTTCTATCTTCATCCCGGTGGCGCGAATCTGTGGAGGAGCGGAGCATCTTTGCGGGGCGGCGTGCACATCCAGCATGTAGGATCCTCTTCATACGGTCACGGCTGTACACTGAAGCTTGCATTCCTATTGGCTGACATTTTCGAATCAGCCAATAGGATGAGACCTACTGAAATCCTATTGGCTGTTTAGTTTAGGGGTTAATAAGTTTAGTTTATTAGTACCGATGTGGGGGGTCAGCGGTTTAGGGGTTAATGATTTTATTTAGTGTTGGCGATGTCGGGGACGGCGGTTTAGGGGTTAATCATTTTTTTAGGGTTGGCGATGTCGGCGAGCGGCGGATTAGGGGTGTCTAGAATAGGGGTTTATGTTAGGGTGTTTTTACATAACTTTCTTTTCCCCATAGACTTCAATAGGATTGCGTTATGGCGATCTCCATTCCGCGATCGCAGTTGTTAGTTTTTTCTAACACTCACTCTCCATTGATGTCTGTGGGGGAAAGCGTGCACGAGCATGTAAACTCAGCCCTTGGCTTTTGTGCGGTATGGAGCTTATAGCACCATAACGCACAGCACAAGGAGGTTTTGTGTAACTTGTAATGGCAGCGCTATGGAAAGTGCGATACCGCACTTTCTTTATGCACCCAGTTTAGCGCACAACTCGTAATCTATATGCATGTAAATAAATATACCAGTGGTATCAGTAAAATACTGTATGTGATGCCATTAACCATGTAAATAAATATACCAGTCATACCAGTAAAATACTGTCTGTGATGCCTTTAACCATGTAAATAAATATACCAGTGGTATCAGTAAAATACTGTATGTGATGCCTTTAACCATGTAAATAAATATACCAGTGGTATCAGTAAAATACTGTCCTTAACCATGTAAATAAATATACCAGTGGTATCAGTAAAATACTGTCTGTGATGCCATTAACCATGTAAATAAATATACCAGTCATACCAGTAAAATACTGTCTGTGATGCCTTTAACCATGTAAATAAATATACCAGTGGTATCAGTAAAATACTGTATGTGATGCCTTTAACCATGTAAATAAATATACCAGTGGTATCAGTAAAATACTGTCCTTAACCATGTAAATAAATATACCAGTGGTATCAGTAAAATACTGTCCTTAACCATGTAAATAAATATACCAGTCCTACCAGTAAAATTGTCAGGGTGCCAGGAATCAGACTGAGACGAGGGGTGCGATCCGATATACGGCGTAGTTTTCGGTGCAAGTGAGGTAACCCGCGCTCCCCATAGTTTCACCTCGCACATCGGGGTATTACATATACCCCGCCGGCAGTTGCTAAAGTGCCGTAAGTCGGACAAACTAGCGATGTCCAGAAATGAGCGTAACTACAAATTTCTGGAGTCGCCAGTGACTTACGGCACTTTAGAAACTGCCTGCGCCTAAAAAAAAGTAACTAAAGTATTAAATCTCCTGTAACTGTCTAACACGCCTCCCAAAAATAAGCCCGACACGTATACCCCTATATCCACAATCCCCCCTCTCACTCCTAATAATAAATGTATTAACCCCTAGACCGACAACCCCCCACAATGCAATAAGCCTAATTATTAACCCCTAAACCGCCGCTCCCGGACCCCGCCACACCTAAATAAAGTGTTTAACCCCTAAACCGCCGCTCCCGGACCCCGCCGCCACCTACATTAAATTTATTAACTTCTAATCTGACCCCCCTACACCGCCGCCACCTACATTAAATTTATTAACCTCTAATCTGACCCCCCTACACCGCCGCCACCTACATTAAATGTATTACCCCCTAATCTGACCCCCTACACCGCCGCCACCTACATTGAATGTATTACCCCCTAATCTGACCCCCCTACACCGCCGCCACCTACATTAAATATGTTACCCCTAAACCTAAGTCTAACCCTAACACCCCCTAACTTAATTATTATTTAAATAAATCTAAATAATATTAATATTATTTACTAAATTATTCCTATTTAAAACGAAATACTTACCTATAAAATAAACCCTAAGATAGCTGCAATATAATTAATAATTACATTGTAGCTATTTTAGGATTTATATTTATTTTACAGGTAACTTTGTATTTATTTTAGCTAGGTACAATAGCTATTAAATAGTTAATAACTATTTAATAGCTACCTAGTTAAAATAATTACAAAATTACCTGTAAAATAAATCCTAACCTAAGTTACAAATACACCTAACACTACACTATCAATAAATTAATTAAATAAATTGACTACAATTATCTAAAATAAAATACAATTAAATAAACTAAACTATATTACAAAAAACAAACACTAAATTACAAAAAATAAAAAAATAGTACAAGAAGTTTAATCTAATTACACCTAATCTAAGCCCCCTAATAAAATAAAAAAGCCCCCCAAAATAATAAAATTTCCCTACCCTAAACTAAATTACAAATAGCCCTTAAAAGGACCTTTTGCGGGGGCATTGCCCCAAAGTAATCAGCTCTTTTACCAGCCCTTAAAAGTTTTTTTTGCGGGGCATTGCCCCAAAGTAATCAGCTCTTTTACCTGTAAAAAAAATGAAATACAATACCCCCCCAACATTACAACCCACTACCCACACACCCCTACTCTAAAACCCACCCGATCCCCCCTTAAATAAACCTAACACTACCCCATTGAAGATCACCCGACCTTGAGCCGTCTTCACCCAGCCGGGCCGAACTCTTCATCCGATCTGGGCACAAGTGGTCCTCCAGCCGGGCAGAAGTCTTCATCCGATCGGGGCAGAAGAGGTCCTCCATCCAACAGAAGTCTTCATCCAAGCGGCATCTTCTATCTTCATCCTTTTGGCAATGAGCAGCTCCATCTTGAAGACCTCCGGCGCGGAACATCCTTCTCGGCCGAGGACTACCCGACGAATAGCTGGTCCTTTAAATGACGTCATCCAAGATGGTGTCTCTCGAATTCCGATTGGCTGATAGGATTCTAGGGTTAGACTTAGGTTTAGGGGGTAGACTTAGCGTTAGGGTTAGACTTAGGTTTAGGGGGTAATACATTTAATGTAGGTGGCGGCGGTGTAGGGGGGTCAGATTAGGGGTTAATATATTTAATGTAGGTGGTGGCAGTGTAGGGGGGTCAGATTAGGGGGTAATACATTTAATGTAGGTGGCGGCGGTGTAGGGGGGTCAGATTAGGGGTTAATAAATTTAATGTAGGTGGCGGCGGGGTCTGGGAGCGGCGGTTTAGGGGTTAAACACTTTATTAGGTATTGCGGTGGGGGATTGCGGTTGACAGGTAGATAGACATTGCGCATGCGTTAGGTGTTAGGGTTTTTTTTTTGTAGGCATTTTAGGGAGTTACGGTGCTCTCATGCTACGGCTGCTTTTTATGGCGAGGTGAAAATGGAGTAAGTTTTCTCCATTTTTGCCACGTAAGGCCTTGCGCTGGATATTGGATACCAAATTGCGCAGGTTTTATATGTTAGTCTATAGGGGAAAAAACTACGTCCGACGGGTGAAATATACGTGCCGCATTTATATGCGGCGTAGTATATAGGATACCGATCCGGCGCAAAAACCAGCGTCGCCGGCTTTTGCGGGCGACGCTGCATATCGGATGAGGCCCGAGAAGTGTAAAAATAATCACACCTTTATTAATAGTAAAAAATAATATAAAGTCCACAAGTCAAATAACAAGCCAGGAATCAAAACCAGAGCTGGTAGGCAGACGAGCCGAGTCAGGAGCCAAAGCGAGTAGTCAGACGAGCCGGAATCAGGAACAAGGAAAACAGCAGAGTCAGGAGCAAGCCAGGGATCAGGAGGGACGTCAGACAGCCAGATAATACACAGGAGCTCTCACAAACAGGTCTGAGACAACGCAAGGGCAAAGGATACTAAACAGAGGCCCTTTAAATAATAAGTGATGATATCCCAATTCTGAGACTGCATCCTGTCTCACACGGATGATGTACACCAGTCTGGCCATAAAAGGAAGTGCAGGAAATGAGCAGCATCACACATTATGCACCAGACAGCAAAAGAGGTGAGAAAAATGGCTGCCAGCAGCACATGGCAAACAAAACATGGAAAAAACCCTGACAAAAATACTGTCTGTGATGCCATTAACCATGTAAATAAATATACCAGTCGTACCAATAAAATACTGTCTTTGATGCCTTTAGCCATGCAAATAAATATACCAGTCATACCAGTAAAATACTGGATGTGATGTAATTAACCATCACCTAGATTACGAGTTTTGCGTTAGAGGCTGTGCGGTGCTGACGAGCAGTTTATGCTCACCGCTCATTTGCAGACAGCGCTGGTATTACAAGTTTTTACAAACCAGACAAGAAGTGAGCGTTGAGCAAAATCTTGCTCATTAACGCACTCCAATATCAGCGCTGCTTACGTTAGCGGTGAGCTGGTGTAACGTGCTCATGCACGATTTCCCCATAGGAATCAACGGGGAGAGCCGGCTGAAAAAAAGTCTAACACCTGCAAAAAAGCTACGTAAAACTCTTTAACGCAGCCCCATTGATGCCTATGGGGAAATACATTTTATGTCTACACCTAACACCCTAACATGAACCCCGAGTCAAAACACCCCTAATTTTACACTTATTAACCCCCTAATCTGTTGCCCCTGACGTCGCCGACATCTGCATTATATTATTAACCCCTAATCTGCCACTCCAGACACCGCCACCACCTACATTATACTTATGAACCCCTAATCTGCTGCCCCCAACATCGCCGACACCTTCATTATATTTATTAACCCCTACTCTGATGCCCCCAATGTCGCCGCCACCTACCTACACTTATTAACCCCTAATCTGTCGCCCCCAACATCGCCGCCACTATAATAAACATATTAACCCCTAAACCGCCGCACTCCCGCCTCGTAAACATTAGTTAAATATTATTAACCTCTAATCTGCCGGCCCTAACATCGCCGCCCACTACCTACATTTATTAACCCCTAATCTGCTGCCGCCACTATATTAAAGTTATTAACCCCTAAACCTAACCCTAACCCTAACACCCCCTAACTTAAATATAATTAAAATAAATCTAAATAAAATTCCTATCATTAACTAAATTATTCCTATTTAAAACTTAATACTTACCTGTAAAATAAACCCTAATCTAGCTACAATATAACTAATAGTTACATTGTAGCTAGCTTAGGGTTTATTTTTATTTTACAGACAAGTTTGTATTTATTTTAACTAGGTAGAATAGTTAGTAAATAGTTATTAACTATTTACTAGCTACCTAGCTAAAATAAATACAAAAGTACCTGTAAAATAAAACCTAACCTAAGTTACAATTACACCTAACACTACACTATAATTAAATTAATCCCTAAATGAAATACAATTAAATAAAATTAGCTAAAGTACAAAAACCCCTCCACTAAATTACAGAAAATAATAAACAAATTACAAGATATTTAAACTAATTACACCTAATCTAATCCCCCTAATAAAATAAAAAAGCCCCCCAAAATAAAAAACGCCCTACCCTACACATTATTAAAATAAAATAAAAAGCCCTACCCTACACTAAATTACAAATAGCCCTTAAAAGGGCCTTTTGCGGGGCATTGCCCCAAAGTAATCAGCTCTTTTACCTGTAAAAAAAATTACAAATCCTCCCCCAACATTAAAACCCACCACCCACACAACCAACCCTACTCTAAAACCCAACCAATACCCCCTTATCATCCGACAGCTAACACTGAGTGAAGGTTCCTTTAAATGACGTCATCCAAGATGGCGTCCCTTCAATTCTGATTGGATCAGCCAATAGGATTGAACTTCAATCCTATTGGCTGATTGAATCAGCCAATAGGATTTTTTCTACCTTAATTCCGATTGGCTGATAGAATTCTATCTGCCAATCGGAATTGAAGGGAAGCCATCTTGGATGACGTCATTTAAAGGAACCCTCATTCAGTGTTAGCCGTCGGAAGAAGAGGATGCTTAGCGCCGGATGTCTTGAAGATGGACCCACTCCGGGCCGGATGGATGAAGATAGAAGATGCCGTCTGGATGAAGACTTCTGCCTGTCTGGAGGACCACTTCGCCCCGCTTGGATGAAGACTTCTCCTGGTAAGGTGATCTTCAAGGGGTTAGTGTTAGGTTTTTTTAAGGGGGTATTGGGTGGGTTTTAGAGTAGGGTTGGTTGTGTGGGTGGTGGGTTTTAATGTTGGGGGGGATTTGTAATTTTTTTTACAGGTAAAAGAGCTGATTACTTTGGGGCAATGCCCCACAAAAGGCCCTTTTAAGGGCTATTTGTAATTTAGTGTAGGGTAGGGCTTTTTTTTTTATTTTTTTTATTTTGTTAGGGGGATTAGATTAGGTGTAATTAGTTTAAAAATCTTGTAATTTGTTTATTATTTTCTGTAATTTAGTGGGGGGTTTTGTACTTTATTTTATTGTATTTAATTTAGGGAATTAATTTAATTATAGTGTAGTGTTAGGTGTAATTGTAACTTAGGCTAGGTTTTATTTTACAGGTACTTTTGTATTTATTTTAGCTAGGTAGCTAGTAAATAGTTAATAACTATTTACTAACTATTCTACCTAGTTAAAATAAATACAAACTTACCTGTAAAATAAAAATAAACCCTAAGCTAGCTACAATGTAACTATTTGTTTTATTGTAGCTAGCTTAGGGTTTATTTTAGGAATAATTTAGTTAATGATAGGAATATTTATTTCAATTTCTTTTAATTATATTTAAGTTAGGGGGTGTTAGGTTTAGGGTTAGACTTAGGTTTAGGGGTTAATAACTTTAATATAGTGGCGGCGATGTTAGGGCCGGCAGATTAGGGGTTAATAATATTTAACTAATGTTTGCCAGGCGGGAGTGCGGTGGTTTAGGGGTTAATATATTTATTATAGTGGCGGCGATGTCCGGTTCAGCAGATTGGGGGTTAATTTTTTGTGTGTGTTTGCGATGTGGGAGGGCCTCGGTTTAGGGGTTAATAGGTCGTTTATGGGTGTTAGTGTACTTTTTAGCACTTTAGTTAAGAGTTTTATGTTACGGCGTTGTAGTGTTATACTCTTAACTACGGACTTTAAAATGCGGTACCAGTCTAGACAGGAGAGGGTCTACCGCTCACTTTTTGGCAGACTCGTAATACCGGCGCTATGCAAGTCCCATTGAAAAAAGAGGATACGCAATTTACGTAAGTGGATTTGCGGTATTTCCAAGTCTGGCCAGAAAAGTGAGCGTTGAGCCTGTACCTGCAAGACTCGTATTACCAGCGGGCATTAAAAATCAGCGTTAGGACTGGCCAACACTGCTTTTTAAGCCTAACACACAACTCGTAATCTAGCCGCATGTAAATAAATATACCAGTTATACCAGTTAAATACTGTCTGTGATGCCATTAACCATGTAAATAAATATACCAGTTATACCAGTTAAATACTGTCTGTGATGTCATTAACCATGTAAATAAATATACCAGTTATACCAGTTAAATACTGTCTGTGATATCATTAACCATGTAAATAATAAACTAGTTATACCAGTAAAATACTGTATGTGATGCCATTAACCATGTAAATAAATATACCAGTCATACCAGTAAAATACTGTCTGTGATGCCATTAACCATGTAAATAAATATACCAGTCATACCAGTAAAATACTGTCTGTGATGCCATTAACCATGTAAATAAATGTACCAGTTGGACCAGTAAAATACTGGATGTGATGCCAATAACCATGTAAATAAATATATCAGTTGTACCAGTAAAATACTGGATGTGATGCCATTAACCATGTAAATAAATATACCAGTTGTACCAGTAAAATACTGGATGTGATGCCAATAACCATGTAAATAAATATACCAGTTACCAAATCCCTAACTATTGAAGATTTCTATAACAAAGATTCTAAGAAGCTTTATATTTTTCATCAATTTCAAAAAAATAATAATTCAGGAGTTCAAAGAAAACATATGTTTTACTTTGTTCAATTAAAAAACTATCGGCTAGATTTGGAGTTTTGTCGGTAACGACCCGAAAAACTAACGCCGGCTTTTTTCTGGCCGCACCATAAAAATAACTCTGGTATTGAGAGTCCACAAAAAGGCTGCGTTAGGCTCCAAAAAAGGAGCGTAGAGCATTTTTAACGCAGCTTCAACTCTCGATACCAGAGTTGCTTACGCAAGCGGCCAGCCTTAAAAACGTGCTCGTGCACGATTCCCCCATAGGAAACAATGGGGCTGTTTGAGCTGAAAAAAAACCTAACACCTGCAAAAAAGCCGCGTTCAGCTCTTAACGCAGCCCCATTGTTTACTATGGGGAAACACTTCTACGTCTGCACCTAACACCCTAACATGTACCCCGAGTCTAAACACCCCTAACCTTACACTTATTAACCCCTATTCTGCCGCCCCCGCTATCGCTGACCCCTGCATATTATTATTAACCCCTAATCTGCCGCTCCGTAAACCGCCGCTACTTACATTATCCTTATGTACCCCTAATCTGCTGCCCTAGCATCGCCGACCCCTATATTATATTTATTAACCCCTAATCTGCCCCCCACAACGTCGCCTCCACCTGCCTACACTTATTAACCCCTAATCTGCCGACCGGACCACACCGCTACTATAATAAAGTTATTAACCCCTAATCCGCCTCACTAACCCTATAATAAATAGTATTAACCCCTAATCTGCCTTCTCTAACATCGCCGAACCTAACTTCAATTATTAACCCCTAATCTGCCGACCCAATCTCGCCGCTATTCTAATAAATGTATTAACCCCTAAAGCTAAGTCTAACCCTAACACTAACACCCCCCTAAATTAAATATAATTTAAATCTAAAGAAATTAATTATCTCTTATTAAATAAATTATTTCTATTTAAAGCTAAATACTTACCTGTAAAATAAATCCTAATATAGCTACAATATAAATTATAATTATATTATAGCTATTTTAGGATTAATATTTATTTTACAGGTAACTTTGTATTTATTTTAACCAGGTACAATAGCTATTAAATAGTTAAGAACTATTTAATAGCTAAAATAATTAAAATAATTACAAATTTACCTGTAAAAGAAATCCTAACCTAAGTTACAATTAAACCTAACACTATGCTATCAATAAATTAATTAAATAAACTACCTACAATTACCTACAATTAACCTAACACTACACTATCAATAAATTAATTAAATACAATTCCTACAAATAAATACAATTAAATAAACTTGCTAAAGTACAAAAAATAAAAAAGAACTAAGTTACAAAAAATAGAAAAATATTTACAAACATAAGAAAAATATTACAACAATTTTAAACTAATTACACCTACTCTAAGCCCCCTAATAAAATAACAAAGCCCCCAAAATAAAAAAATGCCCTACCCTATTCTAAATAACTAAAGTTCAAAGCTCTTTTACCTTACCAGCCCTGAACAGGGCCCTTTGCGGGGCATGCCCCAAGAAGTTCAGCTCTTTTGCCTGTAAAAGAAAAAATACAATACCCAAGCCCCCCAACATTACAACCCACCACCCACATACCCCTAATCTAACCCAAACCCCCCTTAAATAAACCTAACACTAAGCCCCTGAAGATCTTCCTACCTTATCTTCAATTCACCAGGTTCAACGATCTGTCCAGAAGAGCTCCTCCGATGTCCTGATCCAAGCCCAAGCGGGGGGCTGAAGAGGTCCATGAGCCGGATGAAGTCTTCATCCAAGCGGGAGCTGAAGAGGTCCATGATCCGGATGAAGTCTTCTATCAACGGCATCTTCAATCTTCTTTCTTCCGGATCCATCTTGCAGACCTCCGACGCGGAACATCCTGCTGGCCCGACGGACTAACGACGAATGACGGTTCCTTTAAGGGACGTCATCCAAGATGGCGTCCCTTGAATTCCGATTGGCTGATAGGATTCTATCAGCCAATCGGAATTAAGGTAGGAATATTCTGATTGGCTGATGGAATCAGCCAATCAGATTCAAGTTCAATCCGATTGGCTGATTCAATCAGCCAATCAGATTGAGCTCACAATCTGGGTTAGATTAGGGGTATGTGGGTGGTGGGTTGTAATGTTGGGGGGCTTGGGTATTGTATTTTTTCTTTTACAGGCAAAAGAGCTGAACTTCTTGGGGCATGCCCCGCAAAGGGCCCTGTTCAGGGCTGGTAAGGTAAAAGAGCTTTGAACTTTAGTTATTTAGAATAGGGTAGGGCATTTTTTTATTTTGGGGGGCTTTGTTATTTTATTAGGGGGCTTAGAGTAGGTGTAATTAGTTTTAAATTGTTGTAATATTTTTCTTATGTTTGTAAATATTTTTTTATTTTTTGTAACTTAGTTCTTTTTTATTTTTTGTACTTTAGCAAGTTTATTTAATTGTATTTATTTGTAGGAATTGTATTTAATTAATTTATTGATAGTGTAGTGTTAGGTTAATTGTAGGTAATTGTAGGTAGTTTATTTAATTAATTTATTGATAGTATAGTGTTAGGTTTAATTGTAACTTAGGTTAGGATTTCTTTTACAGGTAAATTTGTAATTATTTTAACTATTTTAGCTATTAAATAGTTCTTAACTATTTAATAGCTATTGTACCTGGTTAAAATAAATACAAAGTTACCTGTAAAATAAATATTAATCCTAAAATAGCTATAATATAATTATAATTTATATTGTAGCTATATTAGGATTTATTTTACAGGTAAGTATTTAGCTTTAAATAGGAATAATTTATTTAATAAGAGATAATTAATTTCGTTAGATTTAAATTATATTTAACTTAGGGGGGTGTTAGTGTTAGGGTTAGACTTAGCTTTAGGGGTTAATACATTTATTAGAATAGCGGTGAGCTCCGGTTGGCAGATTAGGGGTTAATAATTGAAGTTAGGTGTCGGCGATGTTAGGGAGGGCAGATTAGGGGTTAATACTATTTATTATAGGGTTAGTGAGGCTGATTAGGGGTTAATGACTTTATTATAGTAGCGCTCAGGTCCGCTCTGCAGATTAGGGGTTAATAAGTGTAGGCAGGTGGAGGCGACGTTGAGGGGGGCAGATTAGGGGTTAATAAATATAATACAGGGGTCGGCGGTGTTAGGGGCAGCAGATTAGGGGTACATAAGGATAACGTAGGTGGCGGTCGGCAGATTAGGGGTTAAAAAAATTTATTCGAGTGTCGGCGATGTGGGGGGGTCTCGGTTTAGGGGTACATAGGTAGTTTATGGGTGTTATTGTACTTTAGAGTACAGTAGTTAAGAGCTTTATAAACCGGCGTTAGCCCAGAAAGCTCTTAACTACTGACTTTTTTCCTGCGGCTGGAGTTTTGTCGTTAGATGTCTAACGCTCACTTCAGAAACGACTCGAAATACCGGAGTTAGAAAGATCCCATTTAAAAGATAGGATACGCAATTTACGTAAGGGGATCTGCGGTATGGAAAAGTCGCAGCTGAAAAGTGAGCGTTAGACCCTATTTTGAGTGACTCCAAATACCGGCAGTAGCCTAAAACCAGCGTTAGGAGCCTCTAACGCTGGTTTTCACGGCTAACGCCAAACTCCAAATCTAGGTCTATATTTTTGGACTGGCAAAGAGGTTCTCCCAAATATGGACAGATCATCCATTACTAAATACTATTAATACTGAAAATGGTCTATTTCCTCTATTTATAGAATTCTCAGAGCAGTAGATGCAGAAATTCTGCTTTCAGATCTAAGGAATGGGTAGATAAAATTAGTGGATCTGCCTGATCTAGACAGGATAATTTTGAAAAGCCTTAAAAAACTCAGGCTCTTTGTCTCTCAACATATTTAAAAGAAACCCAGTTTAGACTACTGCATAGGGACTACTAAACCCCACGAAGAGTGGCTAAGTGGAAAAAAGATGTTATCAATGAATGTCTTAAAAATCGTTATCAAGACCCAGACTTGGGACACTTATTGTGGAATTGCCCTAAACTAAAACAACTTTTCTCCCAAATAATAAAAAATAAAAATACTATTGGTAAAGGACTCTATTCTGTTATTGACAACTCAGGATTCATGGGGTAAGAAATCTGATTTAATTCTGACAGTAATAATAATCCTTAGAAAACTAATTTTTAGTAAATCGATCTGCTCTAATGCACCCTCAATTGGCGAAGTCAGGAAATTACTGATAAAGTCCGCAATAACAGCAGCTTATGACTCTAGACTAGAAATGAGGAGAGATGACTCATTTGACAGGATCTGGAGTGATTTTGCTTACTATCAAGGAAAATATTTATATTACATTTAGAGCAAATTATTTACACCAAAATAAAGTAGGGGAGGATAGAGTGTGTTTTTTTTTCTTAGAAGAAGGGAGGAGGGATATTATTGTTGAGGTAACATGATTTTATAAATAATATTATATATATTTGATCTGGAAACTAGTCTACCATATGAATCCTAATGCTAATATTTTGAAAAAGAGCTATAGTTGTCTGTAGGCAACTTTTGTCTTTGGGAGTAGTAACTCTATTGTTTGTATCGCTCCATTGTTTTTATATATAGCTGTCATACCAGTAAAATAATGTCTGTGATGCCATTAACCATGTAAATAAATATACCAGTTATACCAGTAAAATACTGTCTGTGATGCCATTAACCATGTAAATAATAAACTAGTTATACCAGTAAAATACTGTCTGTGATGCCATTAACCATGTAAATAAATATACCAGCTATACCAGTAAAATACTGTCTGTGATGTCATTAACCATGTAAATAAATATACCAGTCATACCAGTAAAATAATGTCTGTGATGCCATTAACCATGTAAATAAATATACCAGCTATACCAGTAAAATACTGTCTGTGATGTCATTAACCATGTAAATAAATATACCAGCTATACCAGTAAAACACTGTCTGTGATGCCATTAACCATGTAAATAAATATACCAGTCATACCAGTAAAATAATGTCTGTGATGCCATTAACCATGTAAATAAATATACCAGTTATACCAGTAAAACACTGTCTGTGATGCCATTAACCATGTAAATAAATATACCAGTTATACCAGTAAAATACTGTATGTGATGCCATTAACCATGTAAATAAATATACCAGCTATACCAGTAAAATACTGTATGTGATGCCATTAACCATGTAAATAATAAACTAGTTATACCAGTCTTACCAGTTAAATACTGTCTGTGATGCCATTAACCATGTAAATAAATATACCAGTCATACCAGTAAAATACTGTCTGTGATGCCGTTAACCATGTAAATAAATATACCAGTTATACCAGTTATACCAGTTAAATACTGTCTGTGATGCCATTAACCATGTAAATAAATATACCAGTTATACCAGTTAAATACTGTCTGTGATGCCATTAACCATGTAAATAAATATACCAGTTATACCAGTTAAATAATGTCTGTGATGCCGTTAACCATGTAAATAAATATACCAGTTATACCAGTTATACCAGTTAAATACTGTCTGTGATGCCATTAACCATGTAAATAAATATACCAGTTATACCAGGTAAATACTGTCTGTGATGCCATTAACCATGTAAATAAATATACCAGTTATACCAGTAAAATAATGTCTGTGATGCCATTAACCATGTAAATAAATATACCAGTTATACCAGTAAAATAATGTCTGTGATGCCATTAACCATGTAAATAAATATACCAGTTATACCAGTAAAACACTGTCTGTGATGCCATTAACCATGTAAATAAATATACCAGTTATACCAGTAAAATACTGTCTGTGATGCCATTAAACATGTAAATAAATATACCAGCTATACCAGTAAAATACTGTATGTGATGCCATTAACCATGTAAATAAATATACCAGTCATACCAGTAAAACACTGCCTGTGATGCCATTAACCATGTAAATAAATATACCAGCTATACCAGTAAAATACTGTATGTGATGCCATTAACCATGTAAATAAATATACCAGCTATACCAGTAAAATACTGTATGTGATGCCATTAACCATGTAAATAAATATACCAGCTATACCAGTAAAATACTGTATGTGATGCCATTAACCATGTAAATAAATATACCAGTTATACCAGTAAAACACTGTCTGTGATGCCATTAACCATGTAAATAAATATACCAGTTATACCAGTAAAATACTGTATGTGATGCCATTAACCATGTAAATAAATATACCAGCTATACCAGTAAAATACTGTCTGTGATGCCATTAACCATGTAAATAATAAACTAGTTATACCAGTCTTACCAGTTAAATACTGTCTGTGATGCCATTAACCATGTAAATAAATATACCAGTTATACCAGTTAAATACTGTCTGTGATGCCATTAACCATGTAAATAAATATACCAGTTATACCAGTTAAATACTGTCTGTGATGCCGTTAACCATGTAAATAAATATACCAGTTATACCAGTAAAATACTGGATGTGATGCCGTTAACCATGTAAATAAATATACCAGTTATACCAGTTAAATACTGTCTGTGGTGCCATTAACCATGTAAATAAATATACCAGTTATACCAGTTAAATACTGTCTGTGATGCCATTAACCATGTAAATAAATATACCAGTTATACCAGTAAAATAATGTCTGTGATGCCATTAACCATGTAAATAAATATACCAGTTATACCAGTAAAATAATGTCTGTGATGCCATTAACCATGTAAATAAATATACCAGTTATACCAGTAAAACACTGTCTGTGATGCCATTAACCATGTAAATAAATATACCAGTTATACCAGTAAATAACTTTTTTTCCCAAATATGGACAGATCATCCATTACTAAATACCATTAATACTGAAAATGGTCTATTTCCTCAATTTATAGAATTCTCAGAGCAGTAGATGCAGAAATTCTGCTTTCAGATCTAAGGAATGGGTGGATAAAATTAGTGGATCTGCCTGATCTAGACAGGATGATTTTGAAAAGTCTTAAAAAACTCAGGCTCTTTGTCTCTCAACATATTTAAAAGAAACCCAGTTTAGACTACTGCATAGGGACTACTTAACCCCACGAAGAGTGGCTAAGTGGAAAAAATGTTATCAATGAATGTCTTAAAAATCGTTATCAAGACCCAGACTTGGGACACTTATTGTGGAATTGCCCTAAACTAAAACAACTTTTGTCAAAAGTTGGCTATCTTCTCTCCCAAATAATAAAAAATAAAAATACTATTGGTAAAGGACTCTATTCTGTTATTGACAACTCAGGATTCATGGGGTAAGAAATCTGATTTAATTCTGACAGTAATAATAATCCTTAGAAAACTAATTTTTAGTAAATCGATCTGCTCTAATGCACCCTCAATTGGCGAAGTCAGGAAATTACTGATAAAGTCCGCAATAACAGCAGCTTATGACTCTAGACTAGAAATGAGGAGAGATGACTCATTTGACAGGATCTGGAGTGATTTTGCTTACTATCAAGGAAAATATTTATATTACATTTAGAACAAATTATTTACACCAAAATAAAGTAGGGGAGGATAGAGTGTGTTTTTTTTTCTTAGAAGAAGGGAGGAGGGATATTATTGTTGAGGTAACATGATTTTATAAATAATATTATATATATTTGATCTGGAAACTAGTCTACCATATGAATCCTAATGCTAATATTTTGAAAAAGAGCTATAGTTGTCTGTAGGCAACTTTTGTCTTTGGGAGTAGTAACTCTATTGTTTGTATCGCTCCATTGTTTTTATATATAGCTGTCATACCAGTAAAATAATGTCTGTGATGCCATTAACCATGTAAATAAATATACCAGTTATACCAGTAAAATACTGTCTGTGATGCCATTAACCATGTAAATAATAAACTAGTTATACTAGTAAAATACTGTCTGTGATGCCGTTAACCATGTAAATAATAAACTAGTTATATCAGTAAAATAATGTCTGTGATGCCATTAACCATTTAAATAAATATACCAGTTATACCAGTAAAACACTGTCTGTGATGCCATTAACCATGTAAATAAATATACCAGTCATACCAGTAAAATAATGTCTGTGATGCCATTAACCATGTAAATAATAAACCAGTTATATCAGTAAAATAATGTCTGTGATGCCATTAACCATTTAAATAAATATACCAGTTATACCAGTAAAACACTGTCTGTGATGCCATTAACCATGTAAATAAATATACCAGTCATACCAGTAAAATAATGTCTGTGATGCCATTAACCATGTAAATAAATATACCAGTTATACCAGTAAAACACTGTCTGTGATGCCATTAACCATGTAAATAAATATACCAGTTATACCAGTAAATTACTGTATGTGATGCCATTAACCATGTAAATAAATATACCAGCTATACCAGTAAAATACTGTATGTGATGCCATTAACCATGTAAATAATAAACTAGTTATACCAGTCTTACCAGTTAAATACTGTCTGTGATGCCATTAACCATGTAAATAAATATACCAGTCATACCAGTAAAATACTGTCTGTGATGCCGTTAACCATGTAAATAAATATACCAGTTATACCAGTTATACCAGTTAAATACTGTCTGTGATGCCATTAACCATGTAAATAAATATACCAGTTATACCAGTTAAATACTGTCTGTGATGCCATTAACCATGTAAATAAATATACCAGTTATACCAGTTAAATACTGTCTGTGATGCCGTTAACCATGTAAATAAATATACCAGTTATACCAGTTAAATACTGTCTGTGATGCCATTAACCATGTAAATAAATATACCAGTTATACCAGTTAAATACTGTCTGTGATGCCATTAACCATGTAAATAAATATACCAGTTATACCAGTAAAATAATGTCTGTGATGCCATTAACCATGTAAATAAATATACCAGTTATACCAGTAAAATAATGTCTGTGATGCCATTAACCATGTAAATAAATATACCAGTTACACAAGTAAAACACTGTCTGTGATGCCATTAACCATGTAAATAAATATACCAGTTATACCAGTAAAATACTGTCTGTGATGCCATTAACCATGTAAATAAATATACCAGCTATACCAGTAAAATACTGTATGTGATGCCATTAACCATGTAAATAAATATACCAGTCATACCAGTAAAACACTGTCTGTGATGCCATTAACCATGTAAATAAATATACCAGCTATACCAGTAAAATACTGTATGTGATGCCATTAACCATGTAAATAAATATACCAGCTATACCAGTAAAATACTGTATGTGATGCCATTAACCATGTAAATAAATATACCAGCTATACCAGTAAAATACTGTATGTGATGCCATTAACCATGTAAATAAATATACCAGTTATACCAGTAAAACACTGTCTGTGATGCCATTAACCATGTAAATAAATATACCAGTTATACCAGTAAAATACTGTATGTGATGCCATTAACCATGTAAATAAATATACCAGCTATACCAGTAAAATACTGTATGTGATGCCATTAACCATGTAAATAATAAACTAGTTATACCAGTCTTACCAGTTATATACTGTCTGTGATGCCATTAACCATGTAAATAAATATACCAGTTATACCAGTTAAATACTGTCTGTGATGCCATTAACCATGTAAATAAATATACCAGTTATACCAGTTAAATACTGTCTGTGATGCCGTTAACCATGTAAATAAATATACCAGTTATACCAGTTATACCAGTTAAATACTGTCTGTGATGCCATTAACCATGTAAATAAATATACCAGTCATACCAGTAAAATACTGTCTGTGATGCCGTTAACCATGTAAATAAATATACCAGTTATACCAGTTATACCAGTTAAATACTGTCTGTGATGCCATTAACCATGTAAATAAATATACCAGTTATACCAGTTAAATACTGTCTGTGATGCCATTAACCATGTAAATAAATATACCAGTTATACCAGTTAAATACTGTCTGTGATGCCGTTAACCATGTAAATAAATATACCAGTTATACCAGTTAAATACTGTCTGTGATGCCATTAACCATGTAAATAAATATACCAGTTATACCAGTTAAATACTGTCTGTGATGCCATTAACCATGTAAATAAATATACCAGTTATACCAGTAAAATAATGTCTGTGATGCCATTAACCATGTAAATAAATATACCAGTTATACCAGTAAAATAATGTCTGTGATGCCATTAACCATGTAAATAAATATACCAGTTATACCAGTAAAACACTGTCTGTGATGCCATTAACCATGTAAATAAATATACCAGTTATACCAGTAAAATACTGTCTGTGATGCCATTAACCATGTAAATAAATATACCAGCTATACCAGTAAAATACTGTATGTGATGCCATTAACCATGTAAATAAATATACCAGTCATACCAGTAAAACACTGTCTGTGATGCCATTAACCATGTAAATAAATATACCAGCTATACCAGTAAAATACTGTATGTGATGCCATTAACCATGTAAATAAATATACCAGCTATACCAGTAAAATACTGTATGTGATGCCATTAACCATGTAAATAAATATACCAGCTATACCAGTAAAATACTGTATGTGATGCCATTAACCATGTAAATAAATATACCAGTTATACCAGTAAAACACTGTCTGTGATGCCATTAACCATGTAAATAAATATACCAGTTATACCAGTAAAATACTGTATGTGATGCCATTAACCATGTAAATAAATATACCAGCTATACCAGTAAAATACTGTATGTGATGCCATTAACCATGTAAATAATAAACTAGTTATACCAGTCTTACCAGTTATATACTGTCTGTGATGCCATTAACCATGTAAATAAATATACCAGTTATACCAGTTAAATACTGTCTGTGATGCCATTAACCATGTAAATAAATATACCAGTTATACCAGTAAAATACTGGATGTGATGCCGTTAACCATGTAAATAAATATACCAGTTATACCAGTTATACCAGTTAAATACTGTCTGTGATGCCATTAACCATGTAAATAAATATACCAGTTATACCAGTTAAATACTGTCTGTGATGCCATTAACCATGTAAATAAATATACCAGTTATACCAGTAAAATAATGTCTGTGATGCCATTAACCATGTAAATAAATATACCAGTTATACCAGTAAAATAATGTCTGTGATGCCATTAACCATGTAAATAAATATACCAGTTATACCAGTAAAACACTGTCTGTGATGCCATTAACCATGTAAATAAATATACCAGTTATACCAGTAAATAAAAATTTTTTCCCAAATATGGACAGATCATCCATTACTTAATACCATTAATACTGAAAATGGTCTATTTGCTCAATTTATAGAATTCTCAGAGCAGTAGATGCAGAAATTCTGCTTTCAGATCTAAGGAATGGGTGGATAAAATTAGTGGATCTGCCTGATCTAGACAGGATGATTTTGAAAAGCCTTAAAAAACTCAGGCTCTTTGTCTCTCAACATATTTAAAAGAAACCCAGTTTAGACTACTGCATAGGGACTACTTAACCCCACGAAGAGTGGCTAAGTGGAAAAAATGTTATCAATGAATGTCTTAAAAATCGTTATCAAGACCCAGACTTGGGACACTTATTGTGGAATTGCCCTAAACTAAAACAACTTTTGTCAAAAGTTGGCTATCTTCTCTCCCAAATAATAAAAAATAAAAATACTATTGTTAAAGGACTCTATTCTGTTATTGACAACTCAGGATTCATGGGGTAAGAAATCTGATTTCATTCTGACAGTAATAATAATCCTTAGAAAACTAATTTTTAGTAAATCGATCTGCTCTAATGCACCCTCAATTGGCGAAGTTAGGAAATTACTGATAAAGTCCGCAATAACAGCAGCTTATGACTCTAGACTAGAAATGAGGAGAGATGACTCATTTGACAGGATCTGGAGTGATTTTGCTTACTATCAAGGAAAATATTTATATTACATTTAGAACAAATTATTTACACCAAAATAAAGTAGGGGAGGATAGAGTGTGTTTTTTTTTCTTAGAAGAAGGGAGGAGGGATATTATTGTTGAGGTAACATGATTTTATAAATAATATTATATATATTTGATCTGGAAACTAGTCTACCATATGAATCCTAATGCTAATATTTTGAAAAAGAGCTATAGTTGTCTGTAGGCAACTTTTGTCTTTGGGAGTAGTAACTCTATTGTTTGTATCGCTCCATTGTTTTTATATATAGCTGTCATACCAGTAAAATACTGTCTGTGATGCCATTAACCATGTAAATAATAAACCAGTTATACCAGTAAAATACTGTCTGTGATGCCATTAACCATGTAAATAAATATACCAGTTATACCAGTAAAACACTGTCTGTGATGCCATTAACCATGTAAATAAATATACCAGTCATACCAGTAAAATAATGTCTGTGATGCCATTAACCATGTAAATAAATATACCAGTTATACCAGTAAAACACTGTCTGTGATGCCATTAACCATGTAAATAAATATACCAGCTATACCAGTAAAATACTGTATGTGATGCCATTAACCATGTAAATAATAAACTAGTTATACCAGTCTTACCAGTTAAATACTGTCTGTGATGCCATTAACCATGTAAATAAATATACCAGTCATACCAGTAAAATACTGTCTGTGATGCCGTTAACCATGTAAATAAATATACCAGTTATACCAGTTATACCAGTTAAATACTGTCTGTGATGCCATTAACCATGTAAATAAATATACCAGTTATACCAGTTAAATACTGTCTGTGATGCCATTAACCATGTAAATAAATATACCAGTTATACCAGTTAAATACTGTCTGTGATGCCGTTAACCATGTAAATAAATATACCAGTTATACCAGTTATACCAGTTAAATACTGTCTGTGATGCCATTAACCATGTAAATAAATATACCAGTTTGTCAGGTTTGGTTCCTGTACCTTTAAGCTGAGGTTACTTAAGGCTGCTCCTCCCCCTTCCACCTGCCGATTAATGTTTAGTATTCTGACTTTTCAACAAGAGAAGACACCTATCTAAACCAGGAGGCTAAATTATCAGAGATCACCTTTTCCCACATTGGATTTACAAACTATCAGTATCTGCTGACATCAGGATTTATTTCCCTGCTCACAACGTGCTATTCTAACAGTTGCTGTTAAATTACCTACCCGGTTCTCAACCGGCATCAATCATATCCAGCGTGCTTCTAATAGCATTCCAGAGAGGACTCATTCATTCAGACTGCCATTCTTATGATTATCGGAGCTTTCTACTTTTAACCGATACTGGCTATAACAAGCCGAAGTACTTCAGCGTTCACACGCTGTCCGTCAGATAACTCACAGAGACACTCCTGCCTACAAACAAGCTAAAGTCTTGCAGCGCTCACACGCTGCCTGTCAGGTAATCCGGGGCTCTGATTGGAGGAACAGCACACACCCTCACTCTGTCTCTCTGCACGCCGCAGCGGCATCATCTCTCCCCTCTCAGTCTTTCCACGCTGGTTTAAGGGGTTTACAGCAGACGCCGATTCTCACTCCGGCTCATTGCTAGGAGTAGTACAATTGCAGCATATTAGCACTTCTACAACCAAGATACGATACAATATACCAAGTACTGTAAATTTGTGAGTTGTAGCGTTCAGGACTGTATATAAAATACCAGCTTGCTACTAAAGGTGCTAAATACAGCAAACAAGGATATACATTAACTGTATATGTTGCAAACTCCATATTTCTGGCTTCCTTGCCACTCTCCTGTAACAAGGATTACAAGAGCTCCACAAGGTTCTTGCTTTTGTGATACATTAATATTTATCTGCAGTTGAGATCCACTCACGTATATTAGGGTAACCAGTATATCCTGACAGATTAATCGGCCATATTATGGATCCAGCGGATTTACCCACAGTGGTCTACAACCTTACTCAAACGGTTGAAAGACTATCCCAAGGCATGAGAGACTTGCAACTCCAAAATGATAACCTCAGAGCAGCAGTAAGGGACAGTACCCCAGAACCTCATGTCTGCCTACCTGAAAGATTCACAGGGGACAGGAAACTATTTCGGCAATTCAGGAATGCCTGTTACTTGCTTTTTCAAATGAAGCCTAGAACCTACCATACTGAGAGGCTTAAAGTCATGACTGTGATATCCTTCCTCACAGGGGAGCCTAGAATTTGGGCAGACACCTTTCTCGAGAACAATGATCCTATCCTGGGCTCGCTTACAGATTTCTTCACGGAAATGAGTGCATTGTATGAAGATACGCAAAAGCAACTTACCGCAGAAGCTAAGATGCGCTCCCTTAAACAGGGCAGACGCCCTGTGGAAGAATACCTCTCAGAGTTCAAGCTATACACTAAGGATTCAGAGTGGAGTCAGGTAGCACTGCGTAACCAATACCGCTTAGGGCTTTCTGACGCACTTAAAGACGAACTTGCCCGTATAGAGATACCAACAACTCTTGAAAGTCTGATGGCTCTTACAGTTCAGATAGACAGGAGACTTAGAGAGAGGAAATCCGAGCGCCAACATTCCGAGGCAGCTCAGAAGTACTACACTACACCTGTACCCTCAAAGGACAGTTCCACCCCTATGGAGATTGGGTTTACTAAAGGACCACTAACCATGGAGGAAAGACACCGCAGACAGCAAAAGAATTTGTGCATGTACTGCGCTTCTCCCGCACACTTAGTAAAGGAATGTCCATTGCTACAACACAATAAGAGAAGTAAGCTAAGTACTTTTAACCATTGCTTCACTAATAAGATTGTGAACGCAGCTTACTGTACCTTGTCTCTCTTTTTGCAGTGGGAACAGCGAGCCCTACGAACTGAAGCTATCATAGATTCAGGAGCTTACTCCAACTTTCTTGATTTATCACTTGCACAAAAAAATAAAATACCACTGATTGTGAAAGCAAGCCCAGTTTCTATTCGAGTTATTGATGGCACTTTAGTTAATTCAGGTCCGATAACACATCACACTATTCCTCTCAAGGTAACTTTGGGTAAGGGCCATACTGAATACATCACCTTCGATGTATTACCATCTCCTCTTTTTTCAGTTGTGTTAGGCCTATCCTGGCTTCAGAAACATCAACCCAAGATATCTTGGCACACTCTAGAAGTGGAATTGAACTCCCCCTCCTGTCTTGAAACCTGCTACCCTCCTCAACAACAGTTACTCCTCTCACCTGAGACTGTTCCATCCGAATACTTGGATTATTTAGATGTGTTCAGTAAAAAAGAAGCGGAACAACTACCACCGCATCGCATATATGACTGCCCGATAGAACTCTTACCTGGTGTTAACATACCATATGGTCATATATACCCGCTCTCTCAACCAGAACTCGAACACCTCAAGACTTACCTCGATGAAAATCTTAAAAAGGGTTTCATTAGACCTTCCACTTCCCCCGCAGGAGCAGGGATGTTCTTTGTACGGAATAAGGACATGTCCTTACGCCCTATCATAGATTACAGAGAATTGAACAAGAGGACAAAAAAGAACAGATACCCTCTTCCTCTTATTCCCGAATTAGTGGAAAGGCTTAGCAAAGCTACCATCTACACAAAGCTTGATCTCAGGGGAGCCTATAACCTTCTTAGGATCAGGGAAGGAGATGAGTGGCTCACCGCCTTCAGGACCAGATACGGGCTCTATGAGTACTTAGTGATGCCATTCGGGCTCTGCAACGCCCCCGCCACGTTCCAGTATTTCATCAATGATATCTTTAGAGATCTACTGGACGTGTGCCTTGTAATCTATCTGGATGACATCCTCATCTATTCCGATAATTTGCAGGAACACCAGAAACATGTGCGCTGGGTATTGGATCGGTTAAGAACTCATCGCCTATACGCCAAGCCGGAAAAATGTTCTTTCCACACTCAGGAAATTACATTCCTAGGATATAAAATATCCTCTTCAGGTGTTAGTATGGAAGATGGAAAAATAGAAGCAATTCAAAAGTGGCCTACTCCTACCACTAGGAAGGACGTACAACGGTTCCTTGGCTTTGCAAATTTCTACAGGAAATTCATCAAGGGATTTTCCAACATTGCCAAACCTTTGACAAGTCTTACTGGATCTCTTACATCCTTCCGGTGGAATCCACAGGCACAACAGGCTTTTGATCTCCTTAAACGATCCTTCACAACTGCTCCCATACTTCACTTCCCAGATACCAACCTCCAATACATTTTGGAAGTAGACGCTTCGGACTATGCGCTGGGCGCTATATTGTCTCAACAAAGATCCCCAAAGGATCCCATACATCCAGTTGCTTTTTTTTCCCGACTTATGACAGCCCCAGAACGCAACTATCCTGTAGGTGAAAAGGAGCTTCTGGTTATCAAAGCATCATTGGAGCATTGGAGGCATCTACTAGAAGGGACTTCCTACCCAATTCTGATATATACTGACCATCGCAATTTGGAATACCTCCAATCAAGTAAGACTTTATCCGCTCGCCAGTTACGTTGGAGTATGTTTTTTACCAGATTCCAGTTCCACATTACATATAGGCCTGGAAAAAAGAATGGCAAGGCAGACTCTCTTTCCAGATATCTACAACCTCCTGATCAAGTCATATCTAACCAACCTATCCTTCCTCCTGACAGATTCATTGGTATGCTGAAGGATTCCTACGACACACTACGTACCCACCAAAACAATGATACTACATATCCGAAGAATCTCCAGGAACTGGATTCAAATGGTATTGGACATATCCATGGTAAGATATACATACCACCTACATTCAGGAATGACATTCTACGTTACCATCATGAATCACCCTTAGCAGGACATCCAGGTGTTGAAAGAACGATTGAACTCATCAGAAGAAATTATTGGTGGCCTAACCTTCATCAATCCGTTCTCCAGTTCATTAAAACTTGCCAAGTTTGTGCCACCTCTAAGTCCGACAGAGCTAAACCCTATGGGACCTTGTTGTCCCTTCCTATTCCTGACCGGCCTTGGCATACCATCGGTATGGATTTTATAGTGGATCTTCCTCCATCCAACCATTGTACCACCATAATGGTAGTAGTGGATGGTTTTACGAAGATGGCTCACTTCATTCCTTATAAGAAATTACCAACAGCATCTGAAACAGCATCTTTGTTTTTAGATCATGTCGTTCGTCTCCATGGGTTACCCTCCATAATCATCTCTGATAGAGGTACACAATTTACCTCCAGGTTCTGGAAACAGTTATGCTCCGTGCTCAAAATAGAACATCGTTATAGCACCTCTTACCATCCACAAACTAACGGTCAAACAGAACGTGTAAACCAGTGGATAGAACAATACATCAGGTGTTATTGTGCTCACCAGCAAGATGAATGGGCAACAAACTTAGCGATGGCTGAATACTCATACAATAACACCTTAAATAGTTCTACCAAGAGTACACCATTCTATGCTAACTATGGATACCATCCGACCTTTCATTTATTCCCTAGCCTCAATACCACATCACCAGTGGTTGACGAGACTGTCAATTCTATGTTAGATGTATTCACCTTCCTTAAGGATAACATACTACATGCTCAGGAGACTCAACAACGTTACTACAATCAAAAGAAAAGGAAACCTCCCGAGTACCAGATCGGTGATCTTGTTTGGCTATCTACCCGTCACCTAAAACTTAAAACCCCCAGTAGGAAATTCTCTCATTTATTCATCGGACCTTATGAAGTATCCAAGATTGTGAACCTCAATGCTGTGACTCTGAAGTTGCCCCCAGAAATCCCCGTTCATCCCACTTTCCATGTTTCCTTGTTGAAACCTTACGTTCCGACCAGACAACAGTCATCTCTATCTCAGACCCCTCCTATTGTGGTGGATGACACAATTTATGAAGTCTCCTCTGTTCTTGACTCCAGATGGTTCCGTGGCGAACTTCAGTACTTGATCCACTGGAAGGGGTTTTCTGCTGAGGAGGATTCCTGGGAGCCTTCCTCCAACATCAATGCTTCCCGCTTGATTGCTCGGTTTCACAGCCTTCATCCGCACAAGCCGGCTCCTTCTGCTGCTGGGCAGCAGTTTTGATGGGGGGACCTGTCAGGTTTGGTTCCTGTACCTTTAAGCTGAGGTTACTTAAGGCTGCTCCTCCCCCTTCCACCTGCCGATTAATGTTTAGTATTCTGACTTTTCAACAAGAGAAGACACCTATCTAAACCAGGAGGCTAAATTATCAGAGATCACCTTTTCCCACATTGGATTTACAAACTATCAGTATCTGCTGACATCAGGATTTATTTCCCTGCTCACAACGTGCTATTCTAACAGTTGCTGTTAAATTACCTACCCGGTTCTCAACCGGCATCAATCATATCCAGCGTGCTTCTAATAGCATTCCAGAGAGGACTCATTCATTCAGACTGCCATTCTTATGATTATCGGAGCTTTCTACTTTTAACCGATACTGGCTATAACAAGCCGAAGTACTTCAGCGTTCACACGCTGTCCGTCAGATAACTCACAGAGACACTCCTGCCTACAAACAAGCTAAAGTCTTGCAGCGCTCACACGCTGCCTGTCAGGTAATCCGGGGCTCTGATTGGAGGAACAGCACACACCCTCACTCTGTCTCTCTGCACGCCGCAGCGGCATCATCTCTCCCCTCTCAGTCTTTCCACGCTGGTTTAAGGGGTTTACAGCAGACGCCGATTCTCACTCCGGCTCATTGCTAGGAGTAGTACAATTGCAGCATATTAGCACTTCTACAACCAAGATACGATACAATATACCAAGTACTGTAAATTTGTGAGTTGTAGCGTTCAGGACTGTATATAAAATACCAGCTTGCTACTAAAGGTGCTAAATACAGCAAACAAGGATATACATTAACTGTATATGTTGCAAACTCCATATTTCTGGCTTCCTTGCCACTCTCCTGTAACAAGGATTACAAGAGCTCCACAAGGTTCTTGCTTTTGTGATACATTAATATTTATCTGCAGTTGAGATCCACTCACGTATATTAGGGTAACCAGTATATCCTGACACAGTTATACCAGTAAAATAATGTCTGTGATGCCATTAACCATGTAAATAAATATACCAGTTATACCAGTAAAATAATGTCTGTGATGCCATTAACCATGTAAATAAATATACCAGTTATACCAGTAAAACACTGTCTGTGATGCCATTAACCATGTAAATAAATATACCAGTTATACCAGTAAAATACTGTCTGTGATGCCATTAACCATGTAAATAAATATACCAGCTATACCAGTAAAATACTGTATGTGATGCCATTAACCATGTAAATAAATATACCAGTCATACCAGTAAAACACTGTCTGTGATGCCATTAACCATGTAAATAAATATACCAGTTATACCAGTAAAACACTGTCTGTGATGCCATTAACCATGTAAATAAATATACCAGTTATACCAGTAAAATACTGTATGTGATGCCATTAACCATGTAAATAAATATACCAGCTATACCAGTAAAATACTGTATGTGATGCCATTAACCATGTAAATAATAAACTAGTTATACCAGTCTTACCAGTTAAATACTGTCTGTGATGCCATTAACCATGTAAATAAATATACCAGTCATACCAGTTAAATACTGTCTGTGATGCAATTAACCATGTAAATAAATATACCAGTTATACCAGTTAAATACTGTCTGTGATGCCGTTAACCATGTAAATAAATATACCAGTTATACCAGTAAAATACTGGATGTGATGCCGTTAACCATGTAAATAAATATACCAGTTATACCAGTTAAATACTGTCTGTGATGCCATTAACCATGTAAATAAATATACCAGTTATACCAGTTAAATACTGTCTGTGATGCCATTAACCATGTAAATAAATATACCAGTTATACCAGTAAAATAATATCTGTGATGCCATTAACCATGTAAATAAATATACCAGTTATACCAGTAAAATAATGTCTGTGATGCCATTAACCATGTAAATAAATATACTAGTTATACCAGTAAAACACTGTCTGCTTACTGAGTCTTATAGACCAATCTCACTACTGAACTCCGACTATAAGATCTTAACAAAACTACTAGCGGAGCATCTTAAATTTGTGTTGCCAGACTTGATTCATGAAGACCAGACTGGTTTCATGATGGCAAGATCATCGGTAGTGAATGTACACAGAATCCTGCAAGTTTTACATCATTTCTGGAATAGGAAAAATTCTAGAGAGGGGGATCAAATCCCAGAGGCCTTCCTGCTGTCATTAGACGCAGAGAAGGCCTTTGACAGGGTAGAATGGGGCCATTTATTCCACACACTGGTTAGATTTAACTTTTCTGGGCCCTTTACGGCATTTGTAGAAAATCTGTACTCCTCCCCCATAGCCAATATATGTTCTAACCATCTTTACTCATCAGATATCGTTTTGCAAAGGGGCACGAGGCAGGGATGCCCTCTGTCTCCCTTGCTGTTCAACCTGGCACTGGAGCCGTTGGCAGTTAAACTGCGTCAAATATTCCCGGGGATTGACATAGCTGGGCACCCTCAACATCTCGCATTGTATGCGGATGATATGCTGCTATTTGTTCAAGAACCAAAAACCCATATACCATCAATTGTGCAAACATTGTCAGACTTTGGGGCGTTCGCGGGATATAAAGCCAACATGCAAAAGTCAGAAATTCTCTGGTTGCATAAGGGTGAGAACCAAGTCCATGACTACCCGTTCGCGGTAGCAAACCAAATGATCACTTATTTAGGAATCCAGATCCATGTGAACCCCAATAAACTGTATGCAATTAATTTGACTCCTTTATGTGCAAAACTGTGTGGGCAGATGAGAAGTTGGAAATCCCTTCCGATATCTTTGATGGGAAGGGTTAGCCTTTTGAAAATGGTTATTCTCCCACGGCTTTTATACCCTATGCTCATGCTACCGTTACTACTCTCTAAGGCGAATGTGAAAGAGTTGAACTCTGCAATGCGTTTCTTCTTGTGGCGAGGTGGTAGATCGCGTATTGCAGCAGATAAATTAACTCTGAACTACCTACATGGGGGTCTATCGCTGCCAGATTTCAAACTCTACAATTGGGCGGCCCTGATCCGCTTAGTTGTAGACTGGCAGGTGAGCTCGGCTCACTTTTATAGAGATAACCTGGAACGGGCGGCTTTGGGAGGTATAGCCTTGGCATACTTGCCACACATGCCAAAACCAAATATGGTTGGGACATTGGAGGGGAATTTTATATATCAGGACCCGCTAAGGGCCTGGCACCTAGCTCACAAATTTCTAGGCAAAATGAGCCTAGGCTCTGCCTTTTTACCACTAAGTGGTAACCCAGATTTTCCTGCAGGTATGGATACGAAGCCGTTTCGCGCTTGGGAGGCGCTTGGGCTGAAAAATGTGGGATCACTGGTGGACCCACTACTGAAAACCATGAAATCTTTTGCGACACTACAGAGAGAATACAACTTGCCAAACAATCACTTTTATGCATACCTGCAGGCACGTCATTATGTGGACACTCTAACCAGAGATAGACCGGATTTTTGGGAAGGCTCACCATTCCGAGTATCACAAACTTTATTTAAGATGGGATGCTTCTCTTTATCAGGGATCTATCAAACTTTGATACAAAAAAGACTACAACTACTGCAACCAGAACTTTTAAAGGGCTGGCAGAGGGAGGGATTTCAAGAGATCACGTGGGAAGAGGCCCGGAGAGGACTGGAGAAAACTAGAAAAGCCACTCTGTCGGCAAACCTACGGGAGACACAAATTAGATTTCTGCATAGGGCATATATGACCCTTAAGTGCCTTGCCAAGTGGATACGTGACTGGCCAAACAGATGTACCAAGTGTTCAATGGAGTCGCCGGACCTATTGCACTGCATTTGGGGTTGCCCCAAGATTAGACAGTTTTGGGAAAGACTACAATATTGGGTTAGGAAAAAGCTGGGCATAAATATTGACTTTACACCTCAGATGATATTGTTTTTAGACTGGGAGCAACACCATAGGCAATTTGACTCTGAACTGACGCTACTGATATTACTAGCAAGAAAATGCATACTCAAACATTGGACAGTTGCCCAGACCCCCTCAATAGCTTACTTTCGAAATATGCTGAGAACCCAACTATTTACCGAGCAAGTAGATGTTAGAATAGACGTGGGAAGTAGGCTAAATCCATTTCTTCGGAAATGGCGTAGATTGATAATAACGTTCGAATTAGAAGTACAAAGACAAGTTCTAATCCCTTTCCGTAATACTGTAACATTTCTGGAAGACTCTCTGAGAGGGGAATGGAATCACTTAGATGCCTAAAGCTTAGACATTGAAGGTCGTCCCATCTGCTTGTCCCTTCCCTTGCTCTCTGTTTTCCCACCCTGCTTACCCCTTTTTTTTTTTTTTTTTCCCCCGCACCGGACCATCGAGGGATAGAACACCCTAGGCACTGTATACTTGTTGAATATAAGGGGGGGAGTAGTTTTCCTGGGTGGGGCACCTACGAAGCTCTTGCCTTGTAGGTCAGTTGGGTTCAAGATAATGGGGAGAGAAGTTTTAATCTCCACATGGGCGGGGGGGTATGGGAGGGAGGTGGGGTAGATGGGGGGGGGGGGAACGGGAAGAAAAGAGAAAAGTTTGAGAGCTGTATCCATGTGAACCTTTTATCATGTTGACAGTTTGTTTGGACTATAATATGGAATTATTGTTTATAACCAAGATATGTTGAGTAAAAAGGGCCGGGAAGGTCCCACACTGTAAACATACTATTGCACTGTCTTATACTGTATAGAACACTCAACTGACTTTTATACTGTAACATGGAGATGTTTGTTTGTATTTGCATGTTTACCGCTCTCTCAATAAAAAGATTTTAAAATACTGTCTGTGATGCCATTAACCATGTAAATAAATATACCAGTCATACCAGTTAAATACTGTCTGTGATGCCATTAACCATGTAAATAAATATACCAGTTATACCAGTAAAATACTGTATGTGATGCCATTAACCATGTAAATAAATATACCAGTTATACCAGTTAAATACTGTCTGTGATGCCATTAACCATGTAAATAAATATACCAGTTATACCAGTTAAATACTGTCTGTGATGCCGTTAACCATGTAAATAAATATACCAGTTATACCAGTTATACCAGTTAAATACTGTCTGTGATGCCATTAACCATGTAAATAAATATACCAGTTATACCAGTTAAATACTGTCTGTGATGCCATTAACCATGTAAATAAATATACCAGTTATACCAGTAAAATAATGTCTGTGATGCCATTAACCATGTAAATAAATATACCAGTTATACCAGTAAAATACTGTCTGTGATGCCATTAACCATGTAAATAAATATACCAGCTATACCAGTAAAATACTGTATGTGATGCCATTAACCATGTAAATAAATATACCAGTCATACCAGTAAAAAACTGTCTGTGATGCCATTAACCATGTAAATAAATATACCAGTTATACCAGTAAAACACTGTCTGTGATGCCATTAACCATGTAAATAAATATACCAGTTATACCAGTAAAATACTGTATGTGATGCCATTAACCATGTAAATAAATATACCAGCTATACCAGTAAAATACTGTATGTGATGCCATTAACCATGTAAATAATAAACTAGTTATACCAGTCTTACCAGTTAAATACTGTCTGTGATGCCATTAACCATGTAAATAAATATACCAGTCATACCAGTTAAATACTGTCTGTGATGCAATTAACCATGTAAATAAATATACCAGTTATACCAGTTAAATACTGTCTGTGATGCCGTTAACCATGTAAATAAATATACCAGTTATACCAGTAAAATACTGGATGTGATGCCGTTAACCATGTAAATAAATATACCAGTTATACCAGTTAAATACTGTCTGTGATGCCATTAACCATGTAAATAAATATACCAGTTATACCAGTTAAATACTGTCTGTGATGCCATTAACCATGTAAATAAATATACCAGTTATACCAGTAAAATAATATCTGTGATGCCATTAACCATGTAAATAAATATACCAGTTATACCAGTAAAATAATGTCTGTGATGCCATTAACCATGTAAATAAATATACTAGTTATACCAGTAAAACACTGTCTGCTTACTGAGTCTTATAGACCAATCTCACTACTGAACTCCGACTATAAGATCTTAACAAAACTACTAGCGGAGCATCTTAAATTTGTGTTGCCAGACTTGATTCATGAAGACCAGACTGGTTTCATGATGGCAAGATCATCGGTAGTGAATGTACACAGAATCCTGCAAGTTTTACATCATTTCTGGAATAGGAAAAATTCTAGAGAGGGGGATCAAATCCCAGAGGCCTTCCTGCTGTCATTAGACGCAGAGAAGGCCTTTGACAGGGTAGAATGGGGCCATTTATTCCACACACTGGTTAGATTTAACTTTTCTGGGCCCTTTACGGCATTTGTAGAAAATCTGTACTCCTCCCCCATAGCCAATATATGTTCTAACCATCTTTACTCATCAGATATCGTTTTGCAAAGGGGCACGAGGCAGGGATGCCCTCTGTCTCCCTTGCTGTTCAACCTGGCACTGGAGCCGTTGGCAGTTAAACTGCGTCAAATATTCCCGGGGATTGACATAGCTGGGCACCCTCAACATCTCGCATTGTATGCGGATGATATGCTGCTATTTGTTCAAGAACCAAAAACCCATATACCATCAATTGTGCAAACATTGTCAGACTTTGGGGCGTTCGCGGGATATAAAGCCAACATGCAAAAGTCAGAAATTCTCTGGTTGCATAAGGGTGAGAACCAAGTCCATGACTACCCGTTCGCGGTAGCAAACCAAATGATCACTTATTTAGGAATCCAGATCCATGTGAACCCCAATAAACTGTATGCAATTAATTTGACTCCTTTATGTGCAAAACTGTGTGGGCAGATGAGAAGTTGGAAATCCCTTCCGATATCTTTGATGGGAAGGGTTAGCCTTTTGAAAATGGTTATTCTCCCACGGCTTTTATACCCTATGCTCATGCTACCGTTACTACTCTCTAAGGCGAATGTGAAAGAGTTGAACTCTGCAATGCGTTTCTTCTTGTGGCGAGGTGGTAGATCGCGTATTGCAGCAGATAAATTAACTCTGAACTACCTACATGGGGGTCTATCGCTGCCAGATTTCAAACTCTACAATTGGGCGGCCCTGATCCGCTTAGTTGTAGACTGGCAGGTGAGCTCGGCTCACTTTTATAGAGATAACCTGGAACGGGCGGCTTTGGGAGGTATAGCCTTGGCATACTTGCCACACATGCCAAAACCAAATATGATTGGGACATTGGAGGGGAATTTTATATATCAGGACCCGCTAAGGGCCTGGCACCTAGCTCACAAATTTCTAGGCAAAATGAGCCTAGGCTCTGCCTTTTTACCACTAAGTGGTAACCCAGATTTTCCTGCAGGTATGGATACGAAGCCGTTTCGCGCTTGGGAGGCGCTTGGGCTGAAAAATGTGGGATCACTGGTGGACCCACTACTGAAAACCATGAAATCTTTTGCGACACTACAGAGAGAATACAACTTGCCAAACAATCACTTTTATGCATACCTGCAGGCACGTCATTATGTGGACACTCTAACCAGAGATAGACCGGATTTTTGGGAAGGCTCACCATTCCGAGTATCACAAACTTTATTTAAGATGGGATGCTTCTCTTTATCAGGGATCTATCAAACTTTGATACAAAAAAGACTACAACTACTGCAACCAGAACTTTTAAAGGGCTGGCAGAGGGAGGGATTTCAAGAGATCACGTGGGAAGAGGCCCGGAGAGGACTGGAGAAAACTAGAAAAGCCACTCTGTCGGCAAACCTACGGGAGACACAAATTAGATTTCTGCATAGGGCATATATGACCCTTAAGTGCCTTGCCAAGTGGATACCTGACTGGCCGAACAGATGTACCAAGTGTTCAATGGAGTCGCCGGACCTATTGCACTGCATTTGGGGTTGCCCCAAGATTAGACAGTTTTGGGAAAGACTACAATATTGGGTTAGGAAAAAGCTGGGCATAAATATTGACTTTACACCTCAGATGATATTGTTTTTAGACTGGGAGCAACACCATAGGCAATTTGACTCTGAACTGACGCTACTGATATTACTAGCAAGAAAATGCATACTCAAACATTGGACAGTTGCCCAGACCCCCTCAATAGCTTACTTTCGAAATATGCTGAGAACCCAACTATTTACCGAGCAAGTAGATGTTAGAATAGACGTGGGAAGTAGGCTAAATCCATTTCTTCGGAAATGGCGTAGATTGATATTAACGTTCGAATTAGAAGTACAAAGACAAGTTCTAATCCCTTTCCGTAATACTGTAACATTTCTGGAAGACTCTCTGAGAGGGGAATGGAATCACTTAGATGCCTAAAGCTTAGACATTGAAGGTCGTCCCATCTGCTTGTCCCTTCCCTTGCTCTCTGTTTTCCCACCCTGCTTACCCCTTTTTTTTTTTTTTTTTTCCCCCGCACCGGACCATCGAGGGATAGAACACCCTAGGCACTGTATACTTGTTGAATATAAGGGGGGGAGTAGTTTTCCTGGGTGGGGCACCTACGAAGCTCTTGCCTTGTAGGTCAGTTGGGTTCAAGATAATGGGGAGAGAAGTTTTAATCTCCACATGGGCGGGGGGGTATGGGAGGGAGGTGGGGTAGATGGGGGGGGGGAACGGGAAGAAAAGAGAAAAGTTTGAGAGCTGTATCCATGTGAACCTTTTATCATGTTGACAGTTTGTTTGGACTATAATATGGAATTATTGTTTATAACCAAGATATGTTGAGTAAAAAGGGCCGGGAAGGTCCCACACTGTAAACATACTATTGCACTGTCTTATACTGTATAGAACACTCAACTGACTTTTATACTGTAACATGGAGATGTTTGTTTGTATTTGCATGTTTACCGCTCTCTCAATAAAAAGATTTTAAAATACTGTCTGTGATGCCATTAACCATGTAAATAAATATACCAGTCATACCAGTTAAATACTGTCTGTGATGCCATTAACCATGTAAATAAATATACCAGTTATACCAGTAAAATACTGTATGTGATGCCATTAACCATGTAAATAAATATACCAGTTATACCAGTTAAATACTGTCTGTGATGCCGTTAACCATGTAAATAAATATACCAGTTATACCAGTTAAATACTGTCTGTGATGCCATTAACCATGTAAATAAATATACCAGTTATACCAGTTAAATACTGTCTGTGATGCCATTAACCATGTAAATAAATATACCAGTTATACCAGTTAAATACTGTCTGTGATGCCGTTAACCATGTAAATAAATATACCAGTTATACCAGTTATACCAGTTAAATACTGTCTGTGATGCCATTAACCATGTAAATAAATATACCAGTTATACCAGTTAAATACTGTCTGTGATGCCATTAACCATGTAAATAAATATACCAGTTATACCAGTAAAATAATGTCTGTGATGCCATTAACCATGTAAATAAATATACCAGTTATACCAGTAAAATAATGTCTGTGATGCCATTAACCATGTAAATAAATATACCAGTTATACCAGTAAAACACTGTCTGTGATGCCATTAACCATGTAAATAAATATACCAGTTATACCAGTAAAATACTGTATGTGATGCCATTAACCATGTAAATAAATATACCAGCTATACCAGTAAAATACTGTATGTGATGCCATTAACCATGTAAATAAATATACCAGTTATACCAGTAAAACACTGTCTGTGATGCCATTAACCATGTAAATAAATATACCAGTTATACCAGTAAAATACTGTATGTGATGCCATTAACCATGTAAATAAATATACCAGCTATACCAGTAAAATACTGTATGTGATGCCATTAACCATGTAAATAATAAACTAGTTATACCAGTCTTACCAGTTAAATACTGTCTGTGATGCCATTAACCATGTAAATAAATATACCAGTTATACCAGTTAAATACTGTCTGTGATGCCGTTAACCATGTAAATAAATATACCAGTTATACCAGTAAAATACTGGATGTGATGCCAATAACCATGTAAATAAATATACCAGTCATACCAGTAAAATAATGCCTGTGATGCCATTAACCATGTAAATAAATATACCAGCTATACCAGTAAAATACTGTCTGTGATGCCATGTAAATAAATATACCGGTTATACCAGTAAAATACTTTCTGTGATGTCATTAAACATGTAAATAAATATACCAGTCATACCAGTAAATTACTGTCTGTGATGCCATTAACCATCGGCTAGATTACGAGTTTTGCGTTATGAGTGGTGCGGTACTAACTTGCAAGTTATTGTCACCGCTCACTTCCCTACAGCGCTGGTATTACAGGTTTACAAAAACCCGGCGTTACCAGGCAAAAAGTGAGCGTAAAGCAAAATTGAGCTTCATACCGCACTCCAATACCAGCGCTGCTGAAAGCTGCGGTGAGCTGGTTTTATGTGCTTGTGCACGATTTCCTCATAGACATCAATGGGGAGAGCTGGTTGAAAAAAAGTCTAACATCTGCAGTAAAGCAGCTTAAAGCTCCGTAACGCAGCCCTATTGATTCCTATGGGAAAACAAAATTTATGTTTACACCTAACACCCTAACATGAACCCCGAGTCTAAACACCCCTAATCTTACACTTATTAACCCTAATCTGCGCCCCCAACATCACTGACACCTACATTATACTTATTAACCCCTAATCTGCCGCTCCGGACACAGCCGCCACCTACATTATACTTATTAACCCCTAATCTTCCGCCCCCGACATCGCCGACACCTACATTATACTTATTAACCCCTAATCTGCTGCCCACAACATCGCCAACATTATATTTATTAACCCCTAATCTCCCGCCCCGAATGTCGCTGCAACCTACCTACACTTATTAACCCCTAATCTGCCGCCTCCAACGTCGCCGCCACTATACTAAATTTATTAACCCCTAAACCTAAGTCTAACCCTAACACCCCCTAACTTAAATATAATTAAAATAAATCTAAATAAAACTTACAATTATTACGTAAATAATTCCTATTTAAAACTAAATACTTACCTATAAAATAAACCCTAAGATAGCTACAATATAACTAATAGTTACATTGTAGCTATATTAGGTTTTATTTTTATTTCACAGTTAAGTTTGTATTTATTTTAATTAGGTAGAATAGTTATTAGTTATTAACTATTTACTAACTACCTAGCTAAACTAAATACAAATTTACCTGTAAAATAAAACCTAATCTGTCTTACACTAACACACTCCATAGTCTGGGCGCAGAGTGCTATATGTGCATACTGTCTAGTGGTTAGTTCTTATACTTCCACATTTTCTGTTGAAATTTCAATTTATGCACAAGCACCAACCCACAAATATTACAATTTATTTCAGAAGTGTGATCAACTGTTGAGCACACTCAGTAATTAACAATAGTGGGGTTTGCCTAAATAGTGCCATTGCTTCAATTCTCTCCTTTGATTTAAAATAAATACAAATTTACCTGTAAAATAAAACCTAATCTGTCTTACACTAACATCTAACATTACACTACAATTAAATCAATTACATAAATTAAATACAATTACCTAAATTACAAAAAAACAAACACTAAATTACACAAAATAAAAAAAGAAATTATCAGATATTTAAACTAATTACACCTAATCTAATAGCCCTATTAAAATAAAAAAAGCCCCCCCAAAATAAAAAAAAACCCTAGCCTAAACTAAACTACCAATAGCCCTTAAAAGGGCCTTTTGCGGGGCATTGCCCCAAAGAAATCAGCTCTTTTACCTGTAAAAAAATAAATACAAACAACCCCCAACAGTAAAACCCACCACCCACACAACCAACCCCCAAAATAAAATCCTAACTAAAAAAAACTAAGCTCCCCATTGCCCTGAAAAGGGCATTTGGATGGGCATTGCCCTTAAAAGGGCATTTAGCTCTTTTTCAAGTGCCCAAACCCCTAATCTAAAAATAAAACCCACCCAATAAACACTTAAAAAAGCCTAACACTAACCCCCGAAGATCCACTTACAGTTTTTGAAGACCCGACATCCATCCTCAAGTAGCGGCAGAAGTCCTCATCGAAGCCGGCAGAAGTCTTCATCCAAGCCCGCAGAAGTCTATATCCAGACGGCATCTTCTATATTCATCCAACCTGCGCGGAGCAGCTCCATCTTCAAGACATCTGGCGCAGAGCATCCTCTTCAATCAAAGTCTTCTTGCAGAATGAAGGTTCCTTTAAGTGACGTCATCCAAGATGGCGTCCCTTGAATTCCGATAGGCTGATAGAATTCTATCAGCCAATCAGAATTAAAGGTGAAAAAATCCTATTGGCTGATGCAATCAGCCAATAGGATTAAGCTTGCATTCTATTGGCTAATTGGAACAGCCAGCGGATCATGTCCAACAGACATTGATGAATGCTGACAGCATACACTGTCTGCATTTATCATTGCACAAGCAGTTCTGGTGAACTGCTTGTGCAATGCTGCCCCTGCAGATTCGCGGCCAATCAGCCGCTAGCAGGGGGTGTCAATCAACCCTATCGTATAGGATCGGGCGGCTTCATGTCCGCAGCCTCAGAGCAGACGGACCAGTAATGGAGCAGCAGTCTTAAGACCGCTGCTTCATAACTGCTGTTTCCGGCGAGCCTGAAGGCTCGTGCGGAAATAGGGGCATCAAGCTCCATTCGGAGCTTGATAATTCGGCCCCATAGAGTGGAATTATTTGTGGTTCGTATAAAGTATCTCTTAATCTTGGAGTGTCCTGAATCTTACATTGGTGTAATCTATATCTCCTAGGCCCTTTTTCACACCATGTCAAACCTCAAAGATTGAGGGAAAATAAATTAACCTCTGGCAATGTGCCTTCATAGCCACAAATAAACAGACCAAACTTTACAAAAAGAGGACCAAGCCATTCCACTGGCAAACCCCTCAGATGACTGGAAACATTCAGAGGTTAGAAAGTGTATATAGGTTAAAGGGACAGTCAACACCATAATTTTTGTTGTTTAAAAAGATAGAGAATCCCTTTATTACCCATTCCCCAGTTTTGCATAACAAATAAAGTTATAATAATACACTTTTTACCTCTGTGATTACCTTATATCTAAGCCTCTGCAAGCTGCCCCCTTATTTCAGTTCTTTTGACAGACTTGTATTTTAGCCAATCAGTACTGACTCCTAAGTAACTCCACGTGCGTGAGCACAGTGTTATCTTTATGACACACATGAACTAACGCCCTCTAGTAGTGAAACACTGTCAAAATGCATTCTTATAAGAGTAGGCCTTCAAGGACTAAGATATTAGCATATGGGTCTACCTCATTTAGGTTTCAACTAAGAATACCAAGAGAACAAAGCAAAATTGGTGATAAAAGTAAACTGGAAAGCTATGCTATGTTTAAAATAGCATGCCCTATCTGAATCATGAAAGTTTATTTTGGACTTGACTGTCCCTTTAACATCTATGCCATAGCAGGTGCAGATCTGTCAGCAAGTCATCCTTGAGCAGCTCATACAAAGCTTTGATATAAATTCGCCAACAAATACATATCTCTGTATCTGAAACAAAACCATTTGACACTTAATTTAACTGAATTTAAAGGGACACTGAACCCAAATTTTTTCTTTCGGGATTCAGATAGAGCATGACATTTTAAGCAAGTTTCTAATTTACTCCTATTATCAAATTTTCTTCATTCTCTTGGTATCTTTATTTGAAATGCAAGAATGTAAGTTTAGATGCCGGCCCATTTTTGGTGAACAACCTGGGTTGTTCTTGCTGATTGGTGGATACATTCATCACCCAATAAACAAGTGCTGTCCAGAGTTATGAAACAAAAAAAAGCTTACAGCACCTCTTTTTCAAATAAAGATAGCAAGAGAATGAAGAAAAATTGATAATAGGAGTAAATTAGAAAGTTGCTTTAAATTGCTGCTCTATCTGAATCACAGTTTCAGTGTCCCTTTAAGGTGTTCTATGCTTACCGCCTATCTTTAGTATAGTAATGGATGTATGTCACTTGGCCATCTATCCAACTTATGACCACCACACAGTAACCCATACCCTGTTGCAGTCGTGGTGCAGGCTGCCCCTGCCCTACTCTCTCTTGAGTCTCCCTTAATATGAGACTCAAGTCACCTCTCATAGCCAGATCCAAAATTGTTTACTTTTTGTTCAAAGTATTTGTTATTTGAATTATTGACAGTTATGCAGTTAACCCATTCAGTATCTATCTATTAAACTATCTATCATCTATCTATCTATCTGACTTGTGCGCAGCGGAAAAATGTGTTTCATTTTGGACCGATTCTGATTTTTTTAAAATTTTGTTTTTGGATCGATTAGAATTCGGATACATTAGAATGTATTTCTTTTGAATTCATTCGGATTAGAATAAATTTGAATGTTTTCGGTTCAGATTCGATTAGTAAATTCGGAAGCTTGGTATGTGTTAGGTGGGTGGGATGTGCTGTGTATTAGACTAGTATTATGTACTGTATATTAGGTGTAACCCATCTGAATCAACATAAGTACCAACCTCAAAGGTACTAGCTACACAATATGCACAGAGCTAGCAGAGGTATATAACCTAATATACAGTACATAATACTAGTGCAATACACAGCACATTCCACCTAAGTACCAACCTCAATGATACCAGCTACATAATGTGCCCTGCACAGTGTTATATAACCTAATATACTGTACAATACTAGTGTAATTGTGATTAGTCCATGGCCATTCGAATGTAACGAATAAATCCAAACTAATTCGGATTTATTCATTACAAATGCATTCGGATTAGTTTCGTTTCGTTGCTAGAGTAATTCAGAAATTCAAATTGATCCGAAGCTCCGAATTTGACAAATTCGTCCGAATTTCGATTCAGAACGAAACAAAACACACGTCTACTATCTATAAAATGAGTTTTAATTACATATATTCATATTTGCAATGTATGTAATGTTGTTTGCTATTGTAGTTGACATGCAGTCATGCTTAACATGTTAAAAGTATTTTTATATGATGATTCAATTATAAACCCAGGAGTGTTTTCTAAAAAAAGGTTAACTGAGGAACTTTTAAGAATATGTCACCTAAAAAAACAAGAAAGTGTATAAATAAAATAGCATGATTTATTTATAAAAAATACACGACCCCAAGCTTCAGAATTCAGCTGCACAAAAACCTTAACAAACAAAAAATCTGAGTTTTCAAAAGATTAGAGAAAAACAGTTTTTTTTTCTCTAATTACTAAAATACTTCTGCCTTATTTTGTCAGTGTAAAGTGTTGGTGAAATGAATACAAAACACATGTTTTTGAATGGATTATTAAACCCTATGAATACATAATATGATGAATATAATGTCACATGTCTGGAATAAAGAATTAGGCTATCCCACTTCAGTGCATTATTTAATATTTTCAAGCCTAACCTCCACCCATTACTGAACCATGAGTTTAGAAAAGCTTTTGTGCTATGAAGTTAGAGAACGAGAGAAAACAAGGTTTTATTTATTCACCAATAAATCTTTCTTCTCACTCAGAACAGGACATAAAGACTTATGTTACATATCAGAGTCATCACAAACATTTTTTTTCTAAGTTTTTATTTCTGTCTTTTCTCTGAACATCAATAAGGAGATTTATTGTTTTTCATTTTTTCTTTGTTTTCTTTTTGTCCTATGTTGAAAAGGTGCACGTGTCTGCAACACTCTATGGCAACAGTTTTGTAATTATGTTACACATTAGCAAGAACACTAGATGGCTGCATTATTTCCTGTCATGTAGTGCCCTAGACATGTGCACTATGCCTATCTAGATATCTCTTCAACAAAGAATAACATGAGAAAGAAGCAAATTTGATAATTATTTAAATCATGAAATACATTTTTTTAGTTTCATGTCCCTTTAATAAATGTGTTTTATGTTATCATAATAAATATCAGATTTGTTGTGACAAATTACCTTAAACATATATAGTAGTATTAGAAAATCATTGACATACAAAAAAGAACATAAATTCATGTATGGAATGCAGTATATTTTTTACCCCTAAATCCATTCTTTATTCTGTCAATTACTAATAGGCCATGTTTGCTGAAACTACCGAATTACACCTGAGAGGCCTTAAAATGTTAGAACTATATAAATAATGTATTTCATATAGAAACTGTGGGACTATTGCTGTGAATGTTTTTTTGTTACAACAATCCAGAGAGTTTTGTTATTAAAACCAAAAGAGGATTGATGCTGAATATAAACTACACAGAAGCTGAGGCTATAACTGAATCACTTTCCAAAAAACTTTATCTCCAGCATTTATAGTCCTGTTGTTGCTATGCATAAAACCTGTGCATGGTATGTTTCTTCAGTGTTGGAGATGCTAAACTGTATCTAGTACATCCATTCAGATGTCTATTTATATACTAACCATAACCATTGTGTAGCTTGGACCTAGCACAAGATGGCAATTTCTAGTATGGAACGTTAATACATCCAAACTGGCTTTTATTTACAAGAAAACATCCAATTGCCCAGGCACAATGCCAGGTCCTGTTTATGTCTGTGCAGCTGTCACCTGTTCCATGATACAATACAGTCCCATGGCGGGCAAATTATTGTCTTAGCTTTTCATGTCGTAAAATGCCAGGGGCCACTTAATCACAAACGTATGAAGGGCTTATTTAAGTAGTGTGTTCAGAGGATATCAATGACATTACCCTATATCACTGTGCTAATGTAGAAAACTATAATCAAACACAAACTGAATACTTTCTAAACCAGTGATTCTCAGCTATGATTAAGTAGACCTGTATGCAATTAGCGAGAAATTATTAGCGTACAAGAGATAAACATATTTACTATACAGTTGATTGATGTGTGTGGGTATTTAGATTGATTTATAAAAACAGGGTTATCAAAAAGACAAATAAATATGAGCGCCACTACCTTAAAGAGCAGGGGTGAGCAGACTTTTGTAAGGCAAGGGTTACCTCTAATTGTATTCCAAGTGACGTGGTCACCTAACTTAATAAAAACACAGTCTTGATAATAATAATTACAATAATGTTTTTATTCAAAAAACACAAAGAATAGTCCAGCACACACTGTATTTTTGCTACAAATAGGACCTGCTGGCTGAAAATTGTATTTTTGCCACAAATAGGACCTGCTAGCTGAAAATGTTATTTTTGCTACAAATAGGACCTGCTGGCTGAAAAACTTAAATTATGCTTACCTGATCATTTTCTTTTCTTCAGATGGGGAGAGTCCACAGCTGCATTCATTACTTTTGGAAATTCAGAACCTGGCCACCAGGAGGAGGCAAAGACACCCCAGCCAAAGGCTTAAATACCCCCCCCCCCCCCACACACACACACTTCCCTCCTCCCCCAGTCATTCTGCCGAGGGAACAAGGAACAGTAGGAGAAATATCAGGGTGAAAAAGGTGCCAGAAAAACAAAAACAAAAATTACGGCTGCCCCATAAAAAAAAGGCGGGCGGGGAGCTGCATTCATTACTTTTGGGATAACAATAACCAAGCTATAGAGGACACTGAATGCAAAACGGGCGGGTACAAAAGGTTGCCCATCCTGAGGGCACCGTAACCTGAAAACACCCAAACTCCCGACAAAAAAACGCTTCACCAGAAGCAGAAGGATCAAAAAGGAAAAAGCACCAGTAACTGCCCAACAGTTAGAACCAGCAAGGCCCTTGCTAGAGACTGCTCATAATCACTAGACTCGACCGAGCCCAAAAGCCTCTGAGGAGACAAAGCGTTTCGGATATAATCCGTAGTCATAGCCTACTGTGATGTGCTCTACACCTGGTTTAAAACAAGTTAAAACAAGTGTGATTGGTACAAATGTACAAACACGCCCTCAGCTTCCTACCAATGTCTACAATTCATTCTGTTAACTCTCTGATGTCTGGAAAGCACAATACTAGAACGTTACATATGTATGTACACTGTATATTATTATTATATACATTACTTTAACTATAAACTTATAAACTTTTAAACTTTTATCTCCTGTTTGAACAATACTATAGTGAATATCCACTAAGATAGGTACAATTGTTACTAATGTATTATTCATACGTACACAAAAGACACTATATTTGGTAGAATTCTCAATACAATAATAATAGTGTGATTAATGCTTGGCCGTGACCACATGGATCTATCTAATATATAAATAAATAAATAAATTCATGAGTAAATAAATACATAGATAAATAAATGTCAATAGATGGATATATGGATAAATATTATGGGGGAATAAGCATATAGAAAAAGTGTACTTATATTGCCAATGCCTATCTATGAATAAATAAATAAATAAATGCCCTTTAAATAGACACTAGTTCTTCTATACACAATGCATTACGCTAATAGGCATACTGGTGTGGGCCAATATAATATTACTATTACATGTATAGCAGGCAAGTAATGCTAAATCCAAAGGGATACCCCAAAATAAAAATAGGAAAACATAATAGGAAACTAAATATATCCATAAAAAAGACTAATGTGATCATGACACAATATCCTAAGCAAATCACAATCTAGGATGTATACTCTGTTATTGAGAGTAGATAAATAACTACCCCTGTTGTGTTAATGTAGGATATAGTACAAGAAAAACACAAGTAACATATTGATGTGTCATAAGCTAATACAATGTAATCTAATTCATTCCCACAGGTTCATTACATCATATCTTGAATTTAAGCCATCAGGCACCCGTGTGCTCAAGGTAAAAATCCAAAACGCCTTGCGACTAGCAAGCAATTGATCTAAGTCACCTCCCCTGCTGGGCCTGGTGACTTTCTCAATAGCACACCATGTGAACCCTTTAAGGTTATTGTCATGATAGACTCCAAAGTGTTGTACTATAGGAGTCGTAGACCTCTTGGTGGTAAAAGAGGAAAGATGTTCCCTGATCCTTGAGTTCAGGTCTCTTGAAGTAAGTCCTACGTACTGGATCTGGCATAATGTACACTCAATCATGTAGACTACTGACTCTGTTTTGCAATTTATGCAAGAATGTATCTTGTAGCTTTTCTTTGTTTTGACACTCATGAACTCTTTGGTCACCTTGACGAAGTCACAGGGCTTGCACTTTCTGTGCCCACATCTGTACATTCCAGTATGTTTGAGCCAAGATCCTGTTTCTCCCTTGTCTGTTCTTAGTAAAGTGGGCGAGAGTATAGAGCCCAGGGTAGGACTCTTTCTGTATGCACATCTGAGTCCTTGTTGGACTGTATCAATCAACTTATCCTCTGCCCTCAGTATTGGAAAGTGTTTCTTAATTATCTCACATACTTGTGGATACTGAGCACTGTGTGTTGTAACAAAAGTTATACCCTGTTTGGCTTTAATGTGCTTATCCTTTGTATTTAGTAAGCTCTCCCTAGACATTACCTGTACTGATTCTTTAGCCCTTTTGATAGCTTTTTTGGGGTACTTCCTTTCCTTCAATCTCATCTCAAGTTTTTTGGCTTCATTTTGAAAATCCTCATTGGAGGTACAATTCCTTTTAATTTGAGTATATTCTCCTTTTGCAATAGCAAAGGGAACATGTTTAGGATGGCAACTAGTTCCCAAAAGTAAGGAGTTACCAGAAATGGATTTTCTGAAAATCCTAGAATCTATTCTGCCATTGGGATTACCCTCCAAAGTAATGTCCAAATAGTTTATGGAACTCTGATTAGTCTCAAAAGTAAAACTGAGTCCAATGTCATTATTGTTCAAATGATTAATGAATCCCAAGATATCAGATTGATTGCCAGACCATATAAAAAGAAGATCATCTATGTATCTCCTATAAAAAGAGATACATTCCCTGTAGGGGTTTCTATCTCCAAAGATGTGGTAAAACTCCCACCAGCCAAGGAAGAGATTAGCAAAAGAGGGAGCAAATTTAGCTCCCATGGTGGTACCACATCTCTGGAGATAGAAAACCTCCTCAAATTTGAAAAAAACACTCAGTGAACAAACCCGGTCAGGGTTAGCTCAGGAAGATATTGCCCCTCCTATTACTGTACATATTCCCCAGGTAGCATATACAGATACCATTAGTATTAATCAAGGCTACCCACAACACAACGCAGTAGCAGTAAAATCCAAACAAGGAAATTACACTGAATCTGCACCCAATATGTACATTCAAAATAGACCTGACACTTTAGCCATTAACCAGGTTTTTCCCCAGGACCAGGATGCATCAGCGGGGGGAGGGAAACCGAACAAACAGAACATACAACCCAATGCACATTACACAAAGAACCAGGACAAGTACCAATTAAGGGAACCCCGTCCACAGACCAAATACAAATAATGGATTCCAGAATTGTAGGAAATGTTATCAATTTATCTTCTAAACAGCTGAGTGTTGCACAATACAGTGTCCTGAACAGGGGTTTAAATTTTGCCCCCACTACTGATTTTGATGTGTTTAGAACTATCATGGATGTCAATAAATTGGTACGCAATTTAACCTTAAAAAAATATTTTCAGGGATTGAATACACAAGAACATGCCGATGTGTCTGTTACCCATGTTGATATTACCACAAGGGACCATACTGATTTCAAATATAATTGTGATACTGTGACGCTACAACAGTTAGAGATTGAATCAACAGGTAACTCTGGTGGTCGCAACATGGGTCCCAAATTTAAAGAAAGGTCAAAGTTTTATCCCATTCAAAACCGGGGATCTGTTATAGAAACCTTCTACAACAGGGTAGAAAAGGATCTGTTGCAACTCAAGGCCCATCAACCTCCTAGTAAATTCAATCTGTCACTTGCTGAGAAGGGTGCTTTGGCCTCTTTGAAAGAAGACAATAGCCTGGTGATTAAAAACTCTGATAAAGGGGGAATGGTTGTGTTCTTGGACCGGCAACAATACATAGATGAAGGCTACAGATTGCGTAATGAGAACAATTACCTTGTTCTACATAAAGATCCCACCACTCATTTTCGTTCAAAACTAATGCAACTTTTGGATGATGGATTAGAACAAGGGTTTATTGATCGGGCGACAATGAATTATTTGTTGGTTGATTTTACGAAAACTCCATTGTTTCATCATTTACCAAAGACACACAAATCCCTGGACAATGTCCAGGGACGTCCGATAGTGAGTGGTGTGGAGTCCCTTTTAGGTAATTTGTCTGAGTGGTTAGATTCGATCCTTCAACCCCTTGTAGTCACCCTTCATTCTTACATTAGGGATACGAAAAATATCCTTAATGTCATGGAGGAAATAAGGTGGACACCGCAGTCTATGTGGCTAACGGTGGATGCAGTGTCGCTCTACTCTAGCATCCAACACTCCAAAGGGATAGAGGCCATTGCCTTTTTTCTGGAACATAATACTGATTATTCTGATGATTTTATCAAATATATTTTGAAGGTCACTCTTTTTCTTTTGTCCCACAATTTTTTCAAATTTGAGGAGGTTTTCTATCTCCAGAGATGTGGTACCGCCATGGGAGCTAAATTTGCTCCCTCTTTTGCTAATCTCTTCCTTGGCTGGTGGGAGTTTTACCACATCTTTGGAGATAGAAACCCCTACAGGGAATGTATCTCCTTTTATAGGAGATACATAGATGATCTTCTTTTTATATGGTCTGGCAATCAATCTGATATCTTGGGATTCATTAATCATTTGAACAATAATGACATTGGACTCAGTTTTACTTTTGAGACTAATCAGAGTTGCATAAACTATTTGGACATTACTTTGGAGGGTAATCCCAATGGCAGAATAGATTCTAGGATTTTCAGAAAATCCATTTCTGGTAACTCCTTACGTTTGGGAACTAGTTGCCATCCTAAACATGTTCCCTTTGCTATTGCAAAAGGAGAATATACTCGAATTAAAAGGAATTGTACCTCCAATGAGGATTTTCAAAATGAAGCCAAAAAACTTGAGATGAGATTGAAGGAAAGGAAGTACCCCAAAAAAAGCTATCAAAAGGGCTAAAGAATCAGTACAGGTAATGTCTAGGGAGAGCTTACTAAATACAAAGGATAAGCACATTAAAGCCAAACAGGGTATAACTTTTGTTACAACACACAGTGCTCAGTATCCACAAGTATGTGAGATAATTAAGAAACACTTTCCAATACTGAGGGCAGAGGATAAGTTGATTGATACAGTCCAACAAGGACTCAGATGTGCATACAGAAAGAGTCCTACCCTGGGCTCTATACTCTCGCCCACTTTACTAAGAACAGACAAGGGAGAAACAGGATCTTGGCTCAAACATACTGGAATGTACAGATGTGGGCACAGAAAGTGCAAGCCCTGTGACTTCGTCAAGGTGACCAAAGAGTTCATGAGTGTCAAAACAAAGAAAAGCTACAAGATAAATTCTTGCATAAATTGCAAAACAGAGTCAGTAGTCTACATGATTGAGTGTACATTATGCCAGATCCAGTACGTAGGACTTACTTCAAGAGACCTGAACTCAAGGATCAGGGAAAATCTTTCCGCTTTTACCACCAAGAGGTCTACGACTCTGTTACGGTTACCCTTAGTCTCGCTGAGAGATGGACCGCTTAGTAGCCTGGATCCCTATTGCTGAAGAGGGGAGAAGCTGCTTTCCATAGTATTCTATATGAGTCTCGCAAATGTAGAATAATCCCCCTTAGCTGTAGTACAGCTAGGATACCCTTCTGCCCACAAAACCGAGTCAACGCTTCGATTGAGGGTCAACCAAGAACTCAGGACTGGGATGCCCAGCCTGCTTTTTATTGAGGTTACATGCACACAGGGCACTCCCAGGGGGGGAAGCATAAAATCCCCCATCACACATTTAGATAGAGAGACAATGTCCTTTGACAGGCCACAATAGGATTACAGTACTTCAGATAACAAGTTACACATAAAAAAAACAATGCAGTCCATCTTATCAATTAGCAGTCTGACTCCGGAGGTGATTAGACAATGGGAATGTTTTATCACTAAACTTAATTAGAGCTGAGGCCAGCAAACTTGTATTTAGAAAATAGTTTCTAAAAGCTGAAAAAAAGTTAACTCTTTATGAAATGATACTTGTTACGGTTTTCTTGGAGCCCTTCTTAGGCGCTGGCTTGGCTGGTTCAGGCATTGCTGCTGGGAAATAAGCTCTTCACAACAAAATAACTAATGCTTCTGTAACAGTGCTCCCTTTCTGTGGAACACTCTGGCAGATACGGTCTGACCCCTTTTCGGGGCAGACTAAGGCTGTCCAGACCGCTGGTTATGCAGGGCTGAGGTCGGTTTGTCTGGACAACCCGTCAGCGTTGCCATTCTGTTTCCCAGGTCTGTAAGTAATGGTGAAATTGAAGGGTTGCAATGATAAACTCCAACGTAATAGCCTGCCGTTATCTCCAGAGACCCGGTTCAGCCACACCAACGGGTAATGGTCAGTGACCAGAGTGAACTCCTGCCCATATAAATAGGGAGTCAATTTCTTTAATGCCCACACCAAAGCCAAACACTTCTTTTCGACCGCTGCATAGCTGACTTTGCGGGGCAGGAGCTTCCGGCTGATGTAGGCAACTGGATGCTCCCCTCCATCTTCGCCTACTTGGCTGAGGACGGCTCCCAGCCCGAATATGGAAGCATCTGTATGGACGATAAAACGTTTGTTAAGGGCTGGGGCCGCCAAGACAGGAGCATTAATTAGAGCATTTTTGAGAGCCTGGAAAGCCGTTTCACAGTGGGGAGACCACAGGACCTGTCGAGGTAAGAACTTCTTGGTCCACACCCCACCCGGTGACCCAGGTACTGTACCTCGGCCATCCCAAAGTGGCATTTTTCTGGCTTCAGAGTCAGGCCAGCAGCCTGGATCTGATCCAGAACCATTCCTACGTGAGCTAAGTGGTCCTCCCAGGACTCACTGTGGATCGCTATGTCGTCCAGGTAGGCGCAAGCAAAAATCTGGAAGCCATCCAGGAGCCTATCCACCAAGCGCTGGAATGTAGCTGGGGCATTCTTCATCCCAAACGGCATTACCCTAAACTGATATAAGCCGAATGGGGTGACGAATGCCGACTTGGGGATAGCCTCCGGGGCCAGGGGAATCTGCCAGTAACCTTTGCAGAGGTCAATAGTGGTCAGGTAATTTCCCCTGGCTATACGATCGAGTAGCTCGTCTACCCTGGGCATAGGGTAAGCGTCCGTCACGGTTTTTTCATTGAGCCTCCGATAGTCTACGCAGAACCGGGTGGTCCCATCTTTCTTGGGCACCAAGACAACTGGGGAGGCCCAGGGACTATCCGAGGGCTCAATTACCCTGAGTTGGAGCATCTCATCGATCTCCTTCTTCATTCCTGTCCTAACTGCTTCGGGGATTCGGTACGGAGCCTGGCACAAGGGAGCTTGTCCCGGAGTATCTACCTGGTGGGTGGTTAAAGTAGTGTACCCTGGCTTCGGGGAGAAGGTGAGGTGTTTGGACTGTAGGAGTTGGTTGAGCTGCTCCCTTTCAGTGGGGCTAAGTCGGTCTCCTATCTGAACCTGAGCCACTATACCTGTGGGGAGACTCTTTTCTAATAGGTCTGGAATGGGTAGACTGTCGGGGTCTTCCTGAGGGGAACAACATACGGCCGTCACGTTCTCTGGTCGCTCAAAATATTCCTTGAGCATGTTTACATGGAATGTCTTTCTAAGATTGTTGTCGTGGCAGCTAGCTATCACATAAGAGGTGTCTCCCCTTTTCTCTATGATCTGGTAGGGACCCTGCCAGGATGCCTGCAATTTGTCTGTCTTCACCGGCTTAAGTACTAACACCTTTTGTCCTATGGTGAAGATTCTCTTTCGGGCCCCCCGATCGTACCATACTTTCTGTCTTCTCTGGGCCGACTGGAGATTAGCCCGCACGGATTTGGCTAATTGCTCCATTCGATCCCTGAGTTCCAGCACGTATGTCACAATCCATCTCTCCCTCCCAGTGCTCCCGGATCAGGTTTAGGGGTCCCCGTACCTTTCTTCCGTAGAGCAACTCGAAGGGAGAGAACCCTGTCGTTTCCTGGGGCACCTCCCGATAAGCAAATAGGAGGTGCGGCAGGAAGCGTTCCCAGTCTCGGTATTCCTGAGTGAACGTCTTGAGCATTTGCTTGAGGGTCCCATTGAACCTCTCACACAGCCCGTTCGTCTGGGGGTGGTATGGGGAGCTCAAGAGGGACTAAATTTTGCAAACCTGCCAGAGTTGTTGGGTCAATTCAGCCGTAAATTGGGTGCCTCGGTCGGATAGGATTTCTTTTGGAAATCCTACCCGGGAGAACACCTGTACTAGTGCATTCGCTACCGTATCCGCTTGTATGTTGGATAGGGCGACAGCCTCTGGGTACCTGGTAGCGTAGTCCACTACGGTAAGAATGTAGCACTTACCGGAGGGACTAGGGGTAGCCAGTGGTCCCACTAGGTCAATAGCAACCCGGCTGAAGGGTTCCTCTACAATGGGCATATTTACTAGATGGGCTTTAGGGTGATCGCCTCGCCTTCCTACTCGTTGACACACATCGCAGGTTATGCAGGGCTGAGGTCGGTTTGTCTGGACAACCCGTTCTAACGTCAGCGTGTACCCCTGGCCAAAAGAACGTGTGAGTAATGCGGTGTAGGGTCAGGGTTACGGCTAGGTGGCCTGCTAAGGGGATGTCGTGGCCTATCTTGAGGATTTCTTGACGGTATTTGTGGGGCACTACCAGCTGTCGCCTACGCTGTCCCCTTTTCTCTGTCCAGTGGTATAGTTTCCCTTTTTCCCATAAGAATGTTTTGTTATCTGCCCCGCCCCCTCCGGTCTCTGCTCATTCCCGGTACTTTTGTAAGGTCGGGTCAGTCTTAGACTCTGTCTCAAAAGCATCTGGGGTGTCCCAGGATATGGGGCCTAACATGTCAGGCAAGGTCGGGGTAGGTCTTACCTGTGTCTCCCACACTGGTGAGAGCTCTCGCTCCGTCCGGGCTTGGGCCCGTGTAGTCACTGGGTCCGCCTCGTTGTTGCATACTGGAGCATAGGCAGAAGTCATGGGGCCCAAATCGTTGCCCAGTAGTACTTTGGCAGGTAAATTATCCATTATGCCCACGTTCACAGCCCCCTTTCCCGCTCCCCAATCAAGATGCACTTTAGCTGTTGGAATTTTGTACACATCCCCCCCCGCCACTCTAACGGCCACAGTCTGTCCGGATCGCTTGTGCTCCGGCACCAAATGACTCTGTACTAGCGTGATAGTAGCCCCTGTGTCTCTCAATCCCTCGGTAGATCGCCCCTCGAGCCATACCTTCTGCCGATGGTGCTGGCGGTTATCTGAGGCAGCATATACAGGGTCCGCCTCGTGAAGTTGCCCCAAATATTCCTCCATAGGGCCTCTTGGTTAACACAGAGGGCCCAGGCCGGACGATATGACCCAGAGGGGTAATTGTAATTCCTGGGTGTCTGGTGCGTATTAAGGGGGCAGCTAGCCATGAAATGCCCTGGTTGCTTGCATCGGTGGCAAGTCGGTCTGGGATGCTCAGAGCTGTTATTGGGTGGTCCTGAGTTTTGGGGCGGGCCCTGCGGGCACCGGGGCTCGGAATTCAGCACGAGGGGGTGCACGGTAAACCTCTCTGGGTTCGACCCGTGCTGGAGCTCGGTAGTTTGTGGGTTCGTGAAGATGGGAGTCATAATGTTCATCAGCCAATTTGGCTGCTTCTTCTAAGGTAGAAGGCCGCCTGTCTCGCAGCCATTCCTTCCCTTGCTGTTCCATGCCATTATAAAAATGTTCTAAGAGAAACAATTGTAAAATTTCCTCACCAGTCACCGCTTTACTTCCGCTCATCCAGTGATTTGCCGCTCTCCGCATTCGGTGCGCCCATTCCATATGGGTATCGTTAGGCTTCTTTTTCTTTGTAATGATAGAGCAGACCTTGTGATTTGTGGAACACAACTGCAGAACAGATAAGTAAGAGATTTGAATGTTTCACCCTCTTGTTATAATATCACTATAGCTGTGAGTGATATTAGTTGCAGATTGAGAGTGATTTTATATATATAAGTAACTGTATTACTTGTCCCAAAACAGCGTTACAGTTTCACAGGAGAAATATGAATATAAGTGATTATCCGTAATGAGTGCAGTCTCTGGTTAAATACTCTTGAGGGTTCCCAAAGTAAGATAGTACACAGACAGAAGCAAGTGTACAGGAGTTCCCAGATCGCAATTAGGTAGGTAGCAGTTCCTTTACCTGTCACTGCTGCTGCAGCTCGCAGCGTTCTGAGGACTAGAGCGGAGAGCCGGGGAGGAGTCACTGGCTGACGCGCTGTTTAATTGACAGCAATGGACGCTGGCGAGCCCCGGTCTCCCGTGGAAGTCAGTTGCGGCAAGTAATTCTGTTTAACACAGCCGGTGAGTTACCTCAGGAGCGTTCAAAGTAGCAGGCACACTGGGGGAATATCCAGACTCCGGTTATGAAGGCGAGCAGTCACTGAATAAATCCTCTCATGAACGGCAAGAGCCGAATAGGTTATTAATTTAGGGAAAACCCTGCTGCAAGTAACAAATGTCTTTCACACAGGAGAGGAGTTGTAACAAGTGGTGATGCAGAAAGATTTTGTAATCCAAGGGAACTGGAAAAAGTAATAATCTTTTGCAGGAAGATATGAGCTCAGTATGAGCAGAAGTTACTCTGTCAAAAGCAACAAAATACTAAGCACCTGTCCTTGGATGAACAGGTGATTTAAAGGCTCTGTGGGCAGGGCTAGGTGGATGCAGGTAGCTGCTTAAAGGGAACATGCATGCATGTGAAAACCCTCACATTCGTGCCCCGAAACTGTCGGCGATACATGTCCGGAGTTACCGCGTACCGTCGCAACAGTGTCTCCTTAACTAGCTCATACTGTGTCACTTCCTCAGCACCCAGAGTACGAAAGGCTTCCAGGGCTCGCCTGGATAGTTTCCCAGACAATATCGTGGGCCACTCTCTGATGGGAATCTGGTGCAGGGCACATTGCCTTTCGAAGTCCGCCAAATATTCATCAATCCCTGTCTCGCTCTCTAGGAAGGGTCGAAATGCCGCATAGGGTATCTTGGGCCTCCCAGCATTTTCGACAGGGATGATTACCTGCAGGGCTTCAGCATTGCGGTGTGCGTTCGCTAGGTTGAGTTTGTGGGCTCGAGTCTCTCGTATATCCTCGTCCGCTTCCGCCATCAACTGCTGTACCAATTCCATGGAGGGGTTCAGCCCGTACAGTGAGAGCCTCTCCCGAACAATCCTGGTTTTTTCGTCACTAATCGTGGTCGGTGTTTCCGCCATTATGAAGCTCTGATCTAGTTCGGTCAATTCTGCGATCAGCTCTCTCCTCGGCCGGTTGCTGGCGTACCCCCCTCTGCTTTCAAGTAAATCCTTTAGGGTTGTACGCTTCAATTTTTCGTAAGCGCTCTCCATCCGTTCTGTACCTCTCCTAGGAAATCCAGGAAAATCCCACCGCTGCCGCCAAATGTTACGGTTACCCTTAGTCTCGCTGAGAGATGGACCGCTTAGTAGCCTGGATCCCTATTGCTGAAGAGGGGAGAAGCTGCTTTCCATAGTATTCTATATGAGTCTTGAAAATTTAGAATAATCCCCCTTAGCTGTAGTACAGCTAGGATACCCTTCTGCCCACAAAAACGAGTCAATGCTGCGATTGAGGGTCAACCAAGAACTCAGGACTGGGATGCCCAGCCTGCTTTTTATTGAGGTTACATGCACACAGGGCACTCCCAGGGGGGGAAGCATAAAATCCCCCATCACACATTTAGATAGAGAGACAATGTCCTTTGATAGGCCACAATAGGATTACAGTACTTCAGATAACAAGTTACAAATAAAAAAAACAATGCAGTCCATCTTATCAATTAGCAGTCTGACTCCGGAGGTGATTAGACAATGGGAATGTTTTATCACTAAACTTAATTAGAGCTGAGGCCAGCAAACTTGTATTTAGAAAATAGTTTCTAAAAGCTGAAAAAAAGTTAACTCTTTATGAAATGATACTTGTTACGGTTTTCTTGGAGCCCTTCTTAGGCGCTGGCTTGGCTGGTTCAGGCATTGCTGCTGGGAAATAAGCTCTTCACAACAAAATAACTAATGTTTCTGTAACAGACTCCTATAGTACAGCACTTTGGAGTCTATCATGACAATAACCTTAAAGGGTTCACATGGTGTGCTATTGAGAAAGTCACCAGGCCCAGCAGGGGAGGTGACTTAGATCAATTGCTCACTAGACGCGAGGCGTTTTGGATTTTTACCTTGGGCACACGGGTGCCTGATGGCTTAAATTCAAGATATGATGTAATGAACCTGTGGGAATGAATTAGATTACATTGTATTAGCTTATGACACATCGATATGTTACTTGTGTTTTTCTTGTACTATATCCTACATTAACACAACAGGGGTAGTTATTTATCTATTCTCAATAACAGAGTATACATCCTAGATTGTGATTTGCTTAGGATATTGTGTCATGATCACATTAGTCTTTTTTATGGATATATTTAGTTTCCTATTATGTTTTCCTATTTTTATTTTGGGGTATCCCTTTGGATTTAGCATTACTTGCCTGCTATACATGTAATAGTAATATTATATTGGCCCACACCAGTATGCCTATTAGCGTAATGCATTGTGTATAGAAGAACTAGTGTCTATTTAAAGGGCATTTATTTATTTATTTATTCATAGATAGCATTGGCAATATAAGTACACTTTTTCTATATGCTTATTCCCCCATAATATTTATCCATATATCCATCTATTGACATTTATTTATCTATGTATTTATTTACTCATGAATTTATTTATTTATTTATATATTAGATAGATCCATGTGGTCACGGCCAAGCATTAATCACACTATTATTATTGTATTGAGAATTCTACCAAATATAGTGTCTTTTGTGTACGTATGAATAATACATTAGTAACAATTGTACCTATCTTAGTGGATATTCACTATAGAATTGTGCAAACAGGAGTTAAAAGTTTAAAAGTTTATAAGTTTATAGTTAAATTAATGTATAAAATAATAATATACAGTGTACATACATATGTAACGTTCTAGTATTGTGCTTTCCAGACATCAGAGAGTTAACAGAATGAATTTTAGACATTGGTAGGAAGCTGAGGGTGTGTTTGTACATTTGTACCAATCACACTTGTTTTAACTTGTTTTAAACCAGGTGTAGAGCACATCACAGTAGGCTATGACTACGGATTATATCCGAAACGCGTAAGCCAGACTGTGCTGCGCCCTCTACACCATGTCCTTTCATTGCTGTGTTTGCCGTTGAATTTATGGAACAACCTTCACCTTTTCTCTTTTTGAAACTGTTATTGTCCGGAGTTTGGCTGTTCCCACTGTGCACCAGTTGTTTCCACTTAAGAGTGTACATATTGCTACTCTGAACCCAGCAGTTTTCCCGAGGAGGAACTATCTTCACTACGTCACTGGCGGAGCTGCATTGTTTCACCGGAGGAGCAAGTGTCTGGAACAAGTTGAGGCGGAGCAAGGATTTCCCTGCCTGCCTCGTTCCAGAGTGTGCTTCATTGGCCAGGACAGAGGCGTCCGGATGAAACCTACAGCCGTGTTCGCCGATACCTGCCTTACCTATTGGATTGGGTGAGTGAGATCTCCATTATTTGGAGCAAGTGAACTAGTGAACACACTGCGAATCCTAAGGGGTTCTTGTACAGCAATTTGTATTTTAAACGTCAATTGTTCATGCTGACTATATTTAATAGGCTGCCTTCTAATCTCTGGGTTTCTCTTTTTTCATTTGACTATGCTCCTTTGAAACCCATAGACTTCCTGCTGCAAAAAATCACCAAATAAAGTCAATTAGAGATGGTCCCTCAGGACAAAGGCGCCCTCTAGAGGCTTCTGTGGATGGTTGTGGGGAGATACACCAGGATCAGCTCTTCTTGGAACAAAGTGGAGAAACTGCAAGTATGAAAAAACAGAAAAAGGTGCTCCAATGGTGCAGAAGATAACAACAATTGTTGGAAATTGTATCAATACATCACTCTCAGAATGATACTCACAAAAGTGGTGCACTATGTGGCAGTGCAAGTCAGGCAGGCTGGATAGATCAGAGCCCACCAGCTGGCTCACTCCAATTCGTGGATATACCAAAGGTTTCTGCAAAGTAAGATACAGAAAGGGAGGGGGAAGGGTACTCCAATAGTGCATGAAATCACTACAAAATAGAGAAAATTCCCAAAGACCCTCCAAAAAATATGCTCACAAAAGTGGCCCACTATAATGCAGTGCAAGTCAGACCAGCTGGGTTAATATGAGCCCACCAGCTAGCTCACTCAGTTATTCTAACTGTGGATCTGGTACCTGTTTGCCTGAGAGAGCTAGCTGGTGGGCTCATATAACCCAGCTAGTCTGACTTGCACTGCATTATAGTGGGCCACTTTTGTGAGTATATTCTTTAGAGAGTCTTTAGGAATTTTCTCTATTTTGTAGTGATTTCATGCACTATTGGAGCACCCTTCCCCCTCCCTCTCTTTTTCTTACTTTGCAGCAACCTTTGGTATATCCACAAATTGGAGTGAGCCAGCTGGTGGGCTCTGATCTATCCAGCCTGCCTGACTTGCACTGCCACATAGTGTGCCACTTTTGTGAGTATCATTCTGTAGAGTGATGTATTGATGCAATCTCCAACAATTGTTGTGATCTTCTGCACCATTGGCATGCCTTTTTCTTTTTTTCATATTTGTAGTTCCTGCTGCAAAGGTGGTCTAAGTGAACACAAGTCGCCAACCCTAGCTAACCAAGCTAGTAAACTGCACAGGACCATCTTCAGAAAATAAAAACTCCAAAGTAGTGCAGAACAACACTTTCCCAAGAAGAGCATGAAACAAAAGGATAGTACCCAGAACCAGCAGAGAAAAAACGACCTTCTGAGGAGGGCTCACAGGATCTATCTATGACAGACAAAGTTCAACAGATCAGACAGATCCCTGACCCTCATTTCGGGCAACGGACCAGGCACCAAAGCGACTGGCAATGTCCGAAAAGACAAAGGAGTTAAAAATTCCCTGAATCATCAAGACCTTCAGGAAAGAAAAGGGAGGGGATACAGCCCCCCAAAAAGAGCTTGAGTTCCAGAACCCAGACACAGCTCCCTTCCTGATTACTAAGGACACTTCCAAAAGGACACCCTCTACTGAAACTACAGCAATGGCATGTCACAAGAAATCCAGCCCTTCACCTGACATCCTGCACGCAAGGCAGGGGGGGACAACCCCACTGAACAGAGGAAGAAAAAGGACCTCCGAGCACCAGGCGGATATGTGGAATGCCAAGTCCACCCCAAAGGGAGGGGAAACAAAAACAGAACAGCTCACCCGCACACAGGTATGGAGTGTAAAGCTGTAGATGGACTCAAAAGGTCAAGTACCGAATGAAAGAACCATCTGATCACTACGGTCGGCCTAGCAGAAATGTCCAATTCTCCAATAAGAGAGGGAAAATCCAACCGTAGGAACAGAAGATGTCCGGGATGAACCGGGAAACTGGACCGTCCCGAACCAGTCCTAAGGGATCTGGATACAGAACCCCAAAATGTCCAGTCAAAGACAAGGATCAAAAAACCCTGACACCCGGAACCTGGAGCTGGCTTTAAACAAATTAATAACCCCTGAGGAATCACCAGGTTACCCCATCCAGAGAAGACCTTGCACCACAGGTGATGCAATCACAGTCATATCCAAGGCACCTTGGACACTGAACTCTCACATAAGTATCCAAGACAGAGAGTGCTTTAAAGACCACAGCGGGAATCAAACTCCCAACCTAAAGGGTGCTAGGCAATGATGAAAGCCACACTAGTTGACCCCTAAAGGCTCTAGGGACAACACCCACTAAGTCCAAAGACTAAGGAAAACATACAAGAGAACAGAGCTCAAACCTAGAAAATCTGGATTGAGAAGATAACAATAGTCTCCAAGATCCTCTCAGGATCAACTTCCCGGGAGCCCCTACAGCTTGATGATTTACGAATGAACGAGCATACTAACCCCTGGCGGATGAAAACCCAAAACGCCTAAGCAGGGGCAAACACCGGAAAAAAAGGAGACAACATAACAGAGTCTAAGAGAACAATCCCAAAGGAAGCCTCAAAGGAGGAGACAAGTAAACGCCACCAGAACCTGTCACCACAGATTTCCATGGAATCCTCTGAACCTCCGACCCACTATGGGAAGGAGAAAAACCAAAAGTACCCAGGAGCCTACAGAGTATGCCTTAGCAGTATTCGAACCTCGGAAACCCCGCCCTAAGCATGGATAGGACAATTAGGACTCAGCACAATCCCTTCTGATGCCCCTAGAAGAATAAACGAGGACCTGACGTCTAGGAACGAAAGGCCATCTATACTTGTAACGAAAAACAAGAAAACAAAACTCAAAACAAGAGTAAGCCACTCTGCACCCCAACTGGACCATCCAGGTATAACAGGCACCACGTGTCTGATATAGACCCCAAGGGACAGAAAACTAGTACCCAACCAGGACCAGCCTGATACATAGGGTACCCAAGAACTGTCCAAGGCCACAGAAAATCACAACCCTAGAAGGGATAGACAAATTAAACAGACAAACGGTAGACATAACAATGTCGTAACTTTTTGTAAAACTTCCGCAGAAGCACCAATGCGACCACAAAATCGCTAGTATCAAATTCCAGAGAAGAAAATATTTCCAAAGAAAAAAATTATAACAGACATGAGCTTTGAAAAATAAATAAAATACATCCTAACTGGATCAAAATAAAAGAGGGCAACATCCGCAGGTTAACGCCCAAGAAGAACGGACACACTAACAGGACCAGCCGGTCAGAGATCCAATTCTTCCAAAGCTCAGAAAAAAAGGAGACGACAAGGAGATTGATTCATCCCCATTCGTCTAAACCTGCTTGCCGTCTGGAATGGAAAACTGAGGATCCACCAACCCATTAGGACTGGTTTCCTCCAGCACTGCCAAAACATGCCTCAGCAGGACACAAAGGCACGCCAGTCTATAACGAAAGGCAAGACTTATCTCCACCGGGGCAACTGATGAGCCTGGCCCTGAGGGTTGGACCCCTGAAGCCGCAGAGGAAACCACTTCCCCAGAGGGCTAATCTGAACCAGACGATCCCATGCCTGACGAGCCCTGGTTAACAGAACACGGACAATATCTTCCTGGAAGATGTAAATGCGCCAACGCCATCGATATGGCAATGCAAAACCGTGCGGTAACTTCTGGAGGAAACAAGCTGCCTTCCAGAGAAGGATAAAAGGCATTTGGGACACCTGCTTGCGTAGCAAAAGAAGGTTTTAGGGAGCGCGTCTCGCGGGATATGGAATCCTCAGGGGCGGATGGCTCAGCTCAAAACAAGAGTAAGCCACTCGGCACCCCAACTGGACCAGCCAGGTATAACAGGCACCATGTGTCTGATATAGACCCCAAGGGACAGAAAACTAGTACCCAACCAGGACCAGCCTGATACATAGGGCACCCAAGAACTGTCCAAGGCCACAGAAAGTTGCAAACCTAGTAGGGATAGACAAATTAAACAGACAAACGGTAGACATAACAATGTCGTAACTTTTTGTAAAACTTCCGCAGAAGCACCAATGCAACCACAAAATCGCTAGTATCAAATTCCAGAGAAGAAAATATTTCCAAAGGAAAAAATTATAACAGACATGAGCTTTGAAAAATAAATAAAATACATCCTAACCGGATCAAAATAAAAGAGGGCAACATCCGCAGGTTAACACCCAAGAAGAACGGACACACTAACAGGACCAGCCGGTCAGAGATCCAATTCTTCCAAAGCTCAGAACTGGAAGAAGATACGCAAAAAAAAAAAAAAAGGATACGAGAAGGAGATTGATTCATCCCCATTCGTCTAAACCTGCTTGCCATCTGGAATGGAAAACTGAGGATCCACCAACCCATTAGGACTGGTTTGCTCCAGCACTGCCAAAACATGCCTCAGCAGGACACAAAGGCACGCCAGTATATAACGAAAGGCAAGAACTGATGAGCCTGGCCCTGAGGGTTGGACCCCTGAAGCCGCAGAGGAAACCACTTCTCCAGAGGGCTAATCTGAACCAGACGATCCCATGCTTGACGAGCCCTGGTTAACAGAACACGGACAATATCTTCCTGGAAGATATACGGCAAGGTTTCTGTAACTTCTGGAGGAAACAAGCTGCCTTCCAGAGAAGGATAAAAGGCATTTGGGACACCTGCTTGCGTAGCAAAAGAAGGTTTTAGGGAGCGCGTCTCGCGGGATATGGAATCCTCAGGGGTGGATGGCTCAGTGGACTCTAAGTTCCCCGATCCCGGAGAATAGAGCACTCTAAAGCGGCATTCAGAACATAACTGATGGGCATAGATCACCCGGGCCATTTCATATTCTTTGCAAGAAATAGAATCTGAATCAGAGACATCCGTCTCCAAAAAAATCTGAATTCTCCATAACTTGGAGATTGTAAATATGGACAAAAAATAAACGGCACCTTACACCCCCAATGGTTTAGGCACTCACCACCTCCTATGACCCAGACTCTAACGAAACAGACTCTCTTCATCGCCACATGGTCAGGGATATGGAAATGGAGAACAGAAGCGTGACCACGCCCGGTCACAAGGTACACCGTGCAGTCCAAGAAAAAACGCACCAGTCCACAAAGACTGCGCAGCCTGCAAAAAAGGCCACTATGTTCCAAAATAGCCACGAGCGCAAGCATTACTACACATTAGCAGACAGAATCACATAACAAACATGATTAAAGTCCCCCCCCCTGTTCAATAACCCCCTAAGGAGATATTAACCCTTGATTCCATAAGATAAAAGGAGTCCCACTGAGACCCTGTCTTCTTCATTACATTACATTTCCATATTGAAAGTAAAATGAAACAATCTTACCGGAATTTACGCCGTGGAACAGGAACACAGCCCTTCAAGTGTGACAGATAGTAGCATCCCTAATGACATGGACTTGAGAGAAGAAAGCAGGCAGCGAAACTCGTCAACGCTGATTGCTTATGGAGCTGTTAATATGTTGGGATGGTTTCGCAGAAAGACTCTCCCTGTATCTCCGGACTCTAAATTTCATCCATGCTCTCACTGAGAGGCTGGCAGGACTACTTAAAACTCCAGTTCCATTCTGAAGAGTACTACCCTCCATAAGAGACTACTCAGAATCTTCCGACACTTCTCTGCCAACCTCCTGTGATGAAAGAAAAAGAATGACTGGGGGATGAGGCAAGTGGGGGAGGTATTTAAGCCTTTGGCTGGGATGTCTTTGCCTCCTCCTGGTGACCAGGTTCTGAATTCCCAAAAGTAATGAATGCAGCTGTGGACTCTCCCAGTTTATGAAGAAAATTGTATTTTTACCACAAATATGACCTGCTGACTGCAAATTGTATTTTTGCTACAAATAGGACCTGCTGGCTGAAAATTGAATTTTTTTTAGACTTAGAGTCATAGCCGATTTCAAAGGTCAAATAAAAAAGGGAATTATGATTACAATCGACACCTTTTCAAAAATGGCATATATTAGGCTTGAATAATATCTCTCAGGTGATAGACTGGAATGGCCGTTGTATAAAAACATTTGAGAGTTTAAAAAGAGAATTCAGCCTCAGCAATAAAGAATTCTTTGCATATTTACAAATCAGACACTTTATAACTAAGATGATAAACGAATCTGGTAGGAACTGGTCCTGGGGGAAGTTGGAGAATTGGCTTGTACTGGCGAAAAATGGGTTTATGTCAATCTCACCATGCTATCAACTACTAATATCCAGCAAAGGGGAAATGAATCTAGGAAACTTAGCAGATGCATGGGATTCTATGATATCTCAATATTCCATAAATCAAAATAAAATCCAGACCTCTATTTTAAAAGTATCACAAAATACTCTATCAGCCACGTGGAGAGAATCCAACATTAAGTTACTGTATAGGACTTACTATACTCCAAATAAAGGGACAAGATGCGGAAATACTAATTTCTGTACATGTCCAAAATGTTCATTACCCTCGGCAGATCTTATTCATATGATCTGGGACTGCCCTAAGATTAAAAACTTCTGGGCTAAAATAGAATACTGGATTAATCAAGTTTTAAAAATCTCTCCTCTGAAGCTAGACATAAGCTCCGTAATCTTTTTATGGGAAGCATCAAAAGACCTTCAGAAGCATAATAAAATAGTTAATATGATTATTCTGGCGGCAAGATATTTAATTTTTAAAAAATGGAAAGGAAGGGCAAGTCCCAGTATAAATGAGCTTAAAAATTGTCTAAAAAAGCAATATATTATAGAGCAAAGAGACACTAACATAGAAGAAGAGAAGGATATTGAAAATTTCTTTAAAAAATGGACAACTTTCATTAAAATATTTCCACTTAATGAAAGAGAATATATGATATACCCATTTAGGAACTCAGAACTGGTGTTATTGGGACTATGGTAGTCTCCTTGCTCATCCCTCAGCCCCCCCCCCCCCTTTTTTTTTTTTTCTCTCTCACTCCCTCTTTCTCTTTTTCTTATTGGTGACGGTTAATGTTTGTTTTGGTGCTAATTTGTTTAGTATTGGTTGGTTATTTAGGTCCCCTGCATTTGAAAGTTTCATTTACATCAATAGGTTGTGAAAAAAGAATATGCATTATGTCGCTAGGTTTTATTTCTTTTCTTTAATAATACCCTGAAGCTAGGGGGAAAAAAAAAATAATAGAAAATGAGGTTGAAACTATTTTTTTTTCTTTGTTCTTTGTTTCTGTTTTTTTCCTTGGTGATGCAACATAAATACTAACATGTTTTTCATGAGCTGTATATTGTGAATATTTTTCTTCTGTACTTATGCATTTCTTTTTCTTTTTTGATGTATCACATTTATGCTGTAATGTGATCTTAACGTCAATAAAAATAAATATTAAAAAAAAAAAAAAAGGGAATTATGTACAATCAGAATTTTCCCATAGGGGGTTATTCCTGATAGAGTCCTCTAGCATATATTCAAGAGATACATAATTAACACAATAACAAACACAGTGTGATACATATGTAAGAAGTCCTTAAAATCCAACAGAAGGCCGCACTTTGTCAAAGGGTGGCCAGTCCCTGATGATGTTTGATCTGAAAAAAAAAGAAGATACAGAATATGGTCTAGTAACGTCTGTACAGGTGATTCTCCAACCAAAATGTGAAATGGTACTCACATAGGTGAAGCACCCAATGGTGCAGATGACACAAACTGGATCAGTTAGCAGTGGTCCAGCTCACTGTGTGCCAGCGTGTAAAGCACTTTGGAATAATCAACAGCAATGAAAATCTCAGTGCCTATAAATATAAAAACACACAGCTCCCATAGCCTAGTACAGTTTGAACACTCAGTAGGTACCAGTTATCGGTCAGACTTACAATCAGGAGCGCACCTCCAGGTGCAGTAAGGGCAAGCTGAGACCTCTCAGTCGCCCAGCAGACTGTGCTCAGGCATTGAAGGAATCTAATCACCAGCCAAACAATGTGCCAGAAAAAAGTGCAGAGGAAAAATATATCGTTAAAACAATATTTATTAAAACAAAGCAATGCGTTTCTCAGCCGTTATAGGCTGTTTCTTCAGGCTATACAAAAAATAAAATGATACACTTGCTATATACACTCTTAAAACACCTGTAATAGGTTAATTGGCACCAACCCCACCCCCTTACTAGCTAAAACTTACTTCTAAATGGATATGTAGGTCCACACCCACCTCCTGATTTCCACACAGCTGAAATATAATTTGTTTAGAAATATCACTAAGGGAACAAGCCTATATAGTTGTACTGAATACATGAGTCCATCTAATGGGTTAATCCCTGTGCAGTGACAAAAGAATATAATGGTACTAAAGCCATATTTTCAAATGTTGTAATGTAATGGGAACGCCCTCTATTTATACACTAAACCATATCTAAATAAGTCAGTAAAAACGTCTATTAGTCTTAGTCTAAAATGGTATCTGGATTCCCAAGTTAATACATATAGAAACCACATCAAACCCAATGTGAAAAGTAGAAGCGATCTGACTTTTACTGGCCGCTCTGAGTGATAGTAAATAACAATCCGCAACCCCAGAAAAGCTGACAGTTTCATAAAAAAGGTGTGTGTATGTATTAGTCCAATGAAGACAATGTATGTATATATGATCGTCCAATCACCACTATCTACAGGGGCGTATAAATAAACATATACATTAGTCCAATAAGGAAAATTTGTGTGTGTGTGATCATCCTATCCCCACTGTCTACAGGGGTGTGTAAAAAAGCGTATACGTTTAATGCTGCTCGCATCACTCTTGCGATATATCCATAATATGTGTATAAATATATATATCAGTGAATCGCTAAAGTGGTGATAATGTGAAGATACCTACACATCACTATCCACAATGTCAAGATGGTGCGATTCACCTCGCGACCTCAAAATATCTAAAAAGATGTATGTATATGTTAAACCAATCAAGAGAGTGTATGTGCGTGTAGTCAACCAATCAACACTGTCCAAACAAGCGTGTATAAGAAGTCTATATTTGATACTAATAGCATCACCCTTGCATGCAAGAAGCCCATAATATATCAATATACATGTCGATAAATCGCTAACGTTTATCAGTAATGTCTGGATGCACACATGCAAATACCATTTAATATCAAGGTGTCAAAAATGTTAAAATCTTTGATGATAGTATACCATCTGTCCCTATGTCGATACAAGAATGCAATGTGAATATCGGACTGGTATGATGTGAACACAGAGATCTTCAACCCAGAGGTGCACAAATCTCAGGAAAAGACCAATGATTGCTAAGTCAGTGAAACACTGACAATGTTTGTATATATAATATAATATAATAGCACAACCGTTGTGTGCAAAAAAAGGGTATCTTTAAATTATCCTCTCACCCTCTCACAGATGATGAGATTAGAGTCCTAGGGAGGGTTCTCTCCTTCTGTCCCTGTAATCATTTCAATATTTATGAGGTATATGTAGATATTAATAGCTACACGAGGAAGTTGTCTCTGCATTACTGCATTACTACTATCATTACTGACACTATGAGCTCACAAGTGAGAGAAGGTTGTTTTACATATGAACATCATACACTAATGGACGATTTTATCCACACTAACCTTAAAATGAAATTGTCTTTTGTACCCCCTAAATCTAACACTAATAATATTGACATTTTCTCTAATTTGGTGTTAGAAGATCTTGACAAACTCTCCAAAAAAATAAAAAAAACTTTGATATAAAAACAATCTCAGCCCGGGCGAGAGGAAGGCCCTTATTAGACTTACTGAGACACCCAACCTTATTATTAGACAGGCGGATAAGGGCGGTGGGGTGGTCCTACAAGACCGACAGGATTATCTTAATGAGGCAAACCGTATACTAAATGACAAAGAGTATTATAGTACTCTGTACGGTGACCCTACTTTGAAATACCAACAGGAACTATACAATATCCTCCTATCAGGATGGGACAAAGGTATCCTTACCAAGAAGGAAATTGAGTTCTGTTTCCCCAAGTACCCTAGCACTGCATTTTATTATCATCTTCCAAATATCCACAAGGATCCCCTCAAACCCCAGGGCCGCCCCATTATTGCAGGAATCGGAAGACTTACCGATTCCTTAATGGCGTATATTGATTTTTTCTTGCAAAAGTTTGTTGTATCTTTATCATCTTATATTAGGTATTCGTAAAATATAGTTGTACGTCTGATATATAGCCCTATAATGCCTTTATCAGATTTCCTGGATGGTGAAATCTTATGTTCCTATATTAGGGATTCCACTGATTTGTTGCTTAAGCTACAAGCGATATCCTTGGATGATGAATGCTGGTGGATCACCTGTGATGTCGGAGCCCTATTCTCCAACATCAAACATGAGTTGGGGATACAGGCGGTGCGTTCATATTTAGAACAAGATATCTATATGCCCGGCACACAGGTTGATTTCATCATCCAACTCATCACTTTTATATTACAACATAACTATTTTTTATATCAAAGTAACGGCCATGGGCACCGGGTTCACTCCTAGCTTTGCTAATTTGTTTATGGGACAATTTGAGAAAACTTACATCTATGAGTCTCGCTTTGCGGCGAACCTGGTGTTCTATGGCAGTTATATAGATGATCTTCTCTTTATTTTTAGAGGACCTCATTCTCTTATTGTAGATTTTATTGATCATCTTAATAAGAACTAATTTGGTTTCACTTTTACACATAACATTCAAAAAGACAACATTGAGTTCTTGGACTTGATTTTAACTAAGAACCCAGATGGGGTAGTTTCTTCTAAGACCTTTTTTAAAACAGTGGACTGCAACAGCTTTCTACACTATGATAGTAACCACTACCTTAGTTGGAAAACCAATGTGCCTTACAGCCAATTCAAAAGGATTAAAAGAAATTGCTCCAGTTTATTGGATTATGATGAGCAGGCTAGGGTACTTGGGGACTGATTCTTGGAGAAGGTTTACCCGAAAGAACTTATTAATAAAGAACTTATTAGGGTTAGAGAAGAGGATCAAACAAAATATTTATGTAGGAATAATAAGATTAAGGACAATTTCAAGGACACTAACCCTCCCCTTTTCATAACTAGATACAATTCCAACTATCGTGAGATTAATAGAATCCTACAAAAACATTGGCCTATATTAACCAATGATTCTACTCTTAAGAAAATTATTGGAGCTAAACCCAAAGTGGTATATAGAACGGCACCTACCCTCAAGTCCCTTCTAGCTCCAAGCAAAATAGTGAGAGACAAATATAAACCACAAGGCAACTTTTTAGAAGGAGCCAGGCTCAGACATAAAATATCTAGGTGTGGTAGGAAAAGATGCGGTATGTGCACTTTTATATCAGATTGAGAATCCACTTTTAAGTTGCATACTACTGGAGAGGTGTTTAAAATCAATAACCATATGACTTGTGAATCATCCTTTGTTATTTATCTGTTAAATTGCATATGTGGAGCCCAGTATGTGGGCCGCACTTACCACAAAGTGAAAAAAGATGGGGCGAACACTCTGCTAATATCAAAAACAAATCTTAGAATCATAGTGTGTCAAGACATTGCCTTATAGTTCATAGGACTCTCAAAAAACCTATGAGGATCTTACCCATTGAATCTATTTCTAGCGCTTAAGCAAATGCATTTTTGACACTTAGGAGACGTGAATCATATTGGATCACCAAACTACAGACTCTCCAACCCAATGGTTTGAATAAAAACCTTGATTTGGCAGCATTTATGAAAAAAAATTCCAAGAGTTTTATGCTTGTTTAAATAAGCTCATATCAAGTGTACTGATTACTTTTTGGTGAGGAACCTGTGGTAGGCTCGGTGGGAGCCTAGTAGGACCAGTGACATGCCATATCCAGATGTACATTAATTTATTATTATCATTTCTTATACATTACACATTAATTTTTTAGTTTTTATGTCACACATAGAAGTTGAGACATATTAGGTATGTATATTATGATTTAATACCATGTTGTATTAAAGTGTTTAGGAATTGTTATCTTAGGTGGAACATACTATTTGTTGGTTTTCATGTTGACACACACATGCTATATATTTTTATATATTTTTTTATATATACACCCACACATTTCATCACACTTTGGGTGTGCATAAAACAATATCATTGGTCATTCTATTATTAGCCACATAATTATAAGTAATATTATACTTAGTGGCGATTTATCACATATATAGTTATACACCTATTATCTTAGTAACTCTATTATGTAGAATAAGGAGATCACATTTATATCTTATGTATTAAATCTAGGTGATTGTATTTAGATTTCACACAATTAATTGTTTATAATTATTTTATATTAGGGTCCCTACATATCATTAGTATGACACCACACATCCCTTATAGGTTTTGTGGGTTTTATATTTTTTTTCCTTTCACATATATATACCCTAATCTTCACTATCATTATTTATCATTTAGCACAGACCTTGATTATTAGTGGTTTCTTTTTTGACTGCTTGTATTATTTGGGATACCTATGTTAGGCTAGATCCTGCACAGTTAAATCCCATTCCTATATTTGATGTATATACTTCATGATCATTCTGCTTGCACACAACGGTTGTGCTATTATATTATATTATATTATATATACAAACATTGTCAGTGTTTCACTGACTTAGCAATCATTGGTCTTTTCCTGAGATTTGTGCACCTCTGGGTTGAAGATCTCTGTGTTCACATCATACCAGTCCGATATTCACATTGCATTCTTGTATCGACATAGGGACAGACGGTATACTATCATCAAAGATTTGAACATTTTTGACACCTTGATAATATATGGTATTTGCGTGTATGCATCCAGACATTACTGCTAAATGTTAGCGATTTATCGACATGTATTTCGATATATTATGGGCTTCTTGCATGCAAGATGCGATCAACATCAAATATAGACTTCTTATACACGCTTGTTTGGACAGTGTTGATTGGTTGACTACACGCACATACACTCTCCTGATTGGTTTAATATATACATACATCTTTTTAGATATTTTGAGGTCGCGAGGTGAATCGCACCATCTTGACATTGTGGATAGGGAGGTGTAGGTATCTTCACATTATCGCCACTTTAGCGATTCACTGATATATATATATATATATATTTATACGCATATTATGGATATATCGCAAGAGTGATGCGAGCAGCATTAAACGTATACTCTTTTTTACACGCCCCTGTAGATAGTGGGGATTGGATGATCACACACACACACACATTGTCCTTATTGGACTAATATATATGTTTATTTATACGCCCCTGTAGATAGTGGTGATTGGACGATCATATACACATACATTGTCTTCATTGGACTAATACATACACACACCTTTTTGATGAAACTGTCAGCTTCTCTGGGGTTACGGATTGTTATTTACTATCTCTCAGAGCAGCCAGTAAAAGTCAGATTGCTTCTACTTTTCACTTTGGGTTTGATACGGTTTCTATATGTATTAACTTTGGACTCCAGATACCATTTTAGACTAAGACTAATAGACGTTTTTACTGACTTATTTAGATATGGTTTAGTGTATAAATAGAGGGCAATCCCATTACGTTACAACATTTGGAAATATGGCTTTAGTACCATTATATTCTTTTGTCACTGCACAGGGATTAACCCATTAGATGGACTCATGTATTCAGTACAACTATATAGGCTTGTTCCCTTAGTGATATTTCTAAACAAATTATATTTCAGCTGTGTGGAAATCAGAAGGTGGGTGTGGACCTACATATCCATTTAGAAGTAAGTTTTAGGAAGAGGGTAGGGTTGGTGCCAATTAACCTATTACAGGAGTTTTAAGAGTGCATATAGCAAGTGTATCATTTTATTTTTTGTATAGTCTGAAGAAACAGCCTAGAAGGGCTGAGAAACGTGTTGCTTTGTTTTAATAAATATTGTTTTAACGATATACTTGCTGTTTTCCTCTGCACTTTTTTCTGGCACATTGTTTGGTTGGTGATTAGATTCTTTCAACACCTGAGCCCAGTCTACTGGGTGACTGAGAGGTCTCAGCTTGCCCTTACTGCACCTGGAGGTGCGCTCCTGATTGTAAGTCTGATCGATAACTGGTACCTACTGAGTGTCCAAACTGTACTAGGCTATGGGAGCTGTGTGTTTTTTTATTTATAGGCACTGAGATTTGCATTGCTGTTGATTATTCCAAAGTGCTTTACACGCTGGCACACAGTGAGCTGGACCACTGCTAACTTATCCAGTCTGCGTCATCTGCACCATTGGGTGCTTCACCTATGTGAGTACCATTTCACATTTTGGTTGGAGAATCATCTGTACAGACATTACTAGGCCATATTGGCGCCTCTGTATCTTCCTTTTTTTCAGATTTCAAAAGTCTGCATAAGAAAAAGATTTCTCACACATCTGGTGAGGCTCTTCACTCAGAATCTAGATTCTATCTAGAATTCTAGAATCTGAGTGAAGAGCCTTGCCGCCATTGATGTGTGAGAAATCTTCTCTTATTATGCAGACTTTTGAAATCTTACAGGCGCTCATCTTAAAATTCACTTGGGGTCCACTGGTAGACCGCGATCTAGGTATTGCCCACCCCTGTTATAGAGTAACAACAAAAACTCCAAAAAACTTTTGTTTATATAAAGTTATCCCAGATGTAGCAATTTAATTTTCAGATGTCAGTGATCAGTAAAGCAGTAAATCTTTCAGAGCATCTTAAGAAAAATAAGTAGTTATATGTATCAAGCAACAGCAGTTAAATATGTATTGTCATGGTAACTAGTAAGAAATGAATATTTGGGCATCATGCATACTTGAGTATAGATTCATCTTCATCTCAAACAATATTATTAGAGGATTGGGATACACCTCACCAAATATGAAAATTTTAGTTGTATTCAGTACGTGAACATCAGGCTGAGTTTACATTACTGGCATCAATCATAGCTGCCGTTAATACCATCGGTCAGTTTATACCATACCGTTAATACCATCGGGCAGTTTACAAAGCTGTTAAATTTTAGTTTTTTTACTAGCCAAATTAAGACAACCTTTTTTCAACCCTCTTTGAAGTCAATCACCAAGATTACAAGTTTTGCGCTAAACCGGGTGCGCAAAAAAATGAACATTATCCCACTTTCCATAACGCTGCCATTTCAAGTTACTGAAAAACCTTCTTTTGCTGTGCGATATGGTGCAATAAGCTCCATACCGCACAAAACCTAAGACCTGACTCTACGTGCTCGTGCACGCTTTCCCCCTTAGACATCAATGGGGAGAAAGCGACAGAAAAAAACGAACACCTGCGATCACGGAATGGCAATCGCCGTAACACAACCCTATTGATGTTTAAGAAAGTTATGTTAACACCCTAACATAAACCCCTAGTCTAAATACCCCTAATCCGCCGCCCCCCCCGGCATCGCTGACACTAAATAAACATATTAACCCCTAAACTGCCACCCCTGACATCGCCGACACTAAATAAACTCAATAACCCCTAACCCGCCAGTGCCCCACATCGCAACTAATAAACTAAACCTATTAACCCCTAAACCGCTGGCCCCCAACATCATTACTATGAAAATAAATGTATTAACCCCTAAACCTAAAACCCCCATAACTTTAAATTAAAATTACAATATATCTATCTTAAAATAAATAAAAAATTACCTGTGAAATAAAAAAAACTAAGATTAAAGGGACAGTCAACACCTGATACTTCATAACTCCATACCTTAGATCAGTAATAGAAGATGCAGCTGCACCACATCGCATGTTGATAAGCTCTAAGGGTATGGAGTGATCACCCAAAATACATATGCTTTTTCCTTGTAGATATGGCCGTCTAACTCCCCCCACTGTTACGTAATAGCTTTCTTTTTGATTGAATCCTCCAATCATAATCCATTCCTCAGTTGGGGTTAACTTGCGTTTACGGAGAATCGCACATGCGCAATGGATAGCACTTGGGATTTTGGCTTGAGTTTGCGAGCGGGTATTAGATAATGCGCAACGTCACCCTTTCAACAGGAACGAGCAGGGAAAAGATTAGAGAAGGGGAGGAAGGAGAAGGGGGAGGAGTTTGTCGGCCATTATCTACCTGAACTAAACGTTTGTATTTTGGGTGATCACTCCATACCCTTAGAGCTCATCAACATGCGATGCGGTGCAGCTGCATCTTCTATTACTGATCTAAGGTATGGAGTTATGAAGTATCGGGTGTTGACTGTCCCTTTAAACTAAAAATTAACCTAACATAAACATTTTAATAAAATAAAATACAATTAAAAAAACCTAAAAACTTACAAGATTAAAAAAAACTAACAACTATGAAAAAAATAATAATAATTACAAATTAAAATAAACCTAACAGTACGAAAAAATAAAAAGAATCTAACATTACAAACACTACCAATAGCCCTTAAAAGGGCCTTTTGTACGGCATTGCCCTAAGTTAAACAGCCCTTTTACCTAAAAATTACAAAATCCCCCTAACAGTAACCCCCTCCACCCAACCAACCCCTCAAAATAGAAAACCTAAGTATAAAAAAAAACCTAAGCTACCCATTGCCCTTAAAGCATTTTAGCCGGACTGCACAACCTGTAATACAGCAGAAAATCCCGCACTCAAACGTTATATTTTGAGCGTGGAATGGATCGTTTTGTTACAGGCTAAAATGCTTGCTTTATAGCTATACAGCATTGACTTGTAATACGGGAGACCTGCCATTCAACGCGCAATGGCCAATTTTTCAGTGGTATAGCCTTACCGCACCTTTCCGCAAAACTTGTAATCTTGGTGCTTGAGAGGCAAAACAATGGTAATTTGTGCTCAGTTTACATCACCTATTAACAGCTCAAAGTATTTGTCTTTGTCTTCTTGGCGCAAAGGAACATAATAATCTTTACAACTAGTTTTATTAAACCTAACATCAGAGTCTTACATAGATTAGTTACGTTTGCATGTCTATTGAAGATGAGTTGATGACAGGCAAAGGTGACACATGCTAAACACGTCTTTTATATCATTGGGCAAAATCTGCAGAGAAGGGCTGCCTGGTATTTCAGGGCTGGGATGTCCTTTTTAGGTAGGATCAGACTGCTATACTTCAGGAAATTTCTCTGTGAAAGGCACAATTGGGCTAAAAGAAGCTGCTCTCTTGTCTCAACCTTTCAAAGAACAAGCTACTAAACTTTTGCTCCTGGTTGAGCACTTATTTCTCTGTATATATGTTTATTATGACTCTGGGGAAAGTCTCCCTAAGGGTGATGGGGGAAAGTATACCTAAGGGTGACGGGGGAAAGTCTCCCTAAGGGTGATGGGGAAGTCTCCCTAAGGGTGATGGGGGAAAGTCTCCCTAAGGGTGATGGGGGAAGTCTCCCTAAGGGTGATGGGGGAAAGTATACCTAAAGGTGATGGGTGAAAGTATACCTAAGGGTGATGGGGGAAGTCTCCCTAAGGGTGATGGGGGAAGTCTCCCTAAGGTTCACAGAAGGCAGAAATTTGCATCTTGGGTTGCCATATTGCTTGTTCGCAGAAGGATTGCCTGGTATTTTAGGGCTGGGCCATTCTTTTTAGGTGGGATCAGACTTATATACAAGAATCCAGAGAAGGAAGGCAGCAATATGATGGTAAACAAAAGTTTATTAAGCACAAAAAATAGCAACGTTTCGGGAATTACTTCCCTTAATCATGCAATAAAAATACTGATACAAAGTATCCTTATATACCCAACTACCACAAGGGGGCAGTCAAGGATATTCACAATATTAACTCTTTTAGAACAAACTTTTTGGCATCATGTCTCAATTGGATACTAAGTGACCTTACTCATTAAGCAGCATATTTTACAAAAAAGGCTATTTCAAATATTCAATACATTTAAATCATCAGAAAATGTAGCAATGTATATTACAAGAAAACATTTTAATAAACATATTTATGTACATTCATAAAAATACAGAAAGATCCCAGTCCCTGTTCATGCCATCAGGTTCCATGATACCTAATTCAAATATCCAAAAACACTCCCTTTGTTTTAACAGGAGGTCTCTATCCCCTACTCTTTAAAAATGGCAACCTTGGAATCTTCATTTAAAGAATATGAAAAGTTGGCCAAGAAAAAACTTGCCTATGAACTTCATGCAGCAACTTTGGCTGAATACCACAGGGTTAAAAGAATCCCCCGTTGGCTACGTATGTCCACCTGCCCAACTCTAGTGCGTGAGAACAAAATCTATTGTGACAAGTTTGAGCAGATCCTAAATAAATGCTCTATGGACTTAATGGTTCTGACTGTTGACTGCTTAAATGACAAATTGGCCGATCAACAGGTTAAACTTGATGAGATGGTGTCTGTGATAAAAACCTCTCTGCCTGCTGATGATTCATCTAAACTGTTGTCCCAGGTGGATTCTGCAATAACAGAGCTGAAAAAGTCAATTGAAAAATGCACACGGACCAAGTTTGCGAGGAATGAACTCAACTACTCCCAGGGACAGGTTTACAGGTGGCGCTTTGACCCAGAACGTACAATGATAAAAACTTCCGGTAGAGGTAGACGCCACTTCCATGCTTCCACTCGCAGTGACAGTAGCACCGGTTCCTCTGAGATGTCATTGCCGGGGGACTAAGACTCGGATCACGCCGTGGAGGCAGGAAACTTTACAGACGTAAAAGAAAAATCTAATCAACCCGCAATTAACACGCAACAAACAGAAAAAAATCAGGGATGATGTGGTCTCTGATCGGGTGTCCAGGACTGTTTATCCTCCAGTGGTAACTATATCTACCAAGCTTGATAATGATGTAGCTGAGTTTTCTGCTCCTATGAATTTGGGTGGAGAGATTGCCTTTCCCTCTGGGGATATTGTTTTGCCGGCCAGTGATAATAACATTGTAGTGAATATTTCCAATTCACGTATTTCTCATGAAGAAGTCTCTGTGTTAAATAAGGGTCTTTCTTTTTGCCCTCAAAATGACTGTAATTTTTTCCAACTTTATAAGGATCTTTATAGGTTCTATAGAAATGCTATATTAGACACTATGTTTTGGCAAAGATATTGGGGTAATCACTAAAATTGATAACCTTTTAAGTTTAAAAAGTGTGGGTTTGAGGAACAAAAGCTCCTTTGTTGCAGGTCAGAACAATCATAGTGTGGAAATGTTTGTAAACCTGGTATTGTGTGATATCGATTCACTTAGATATAGAATGCATAAAGAGAAAGTTGCTAATAATAGCAGCAATAAATTGCACAATGTGTTTTGTGATAGGAAGATCAATCCAGGTATTCCAATCAGACAAAATAATTTTCTTAAAAAAGATTTTGAGGCTTTAAACACCCTTAAATCCAGAGATGATATCATATTGAAAAAAGCTGACAAGGGATGTGCCATTGTCATTTTAGATAAAGGCTATTATATCAATGAGATTAAAAGCCTGTTAAATAATGAGAATGTTTACAAGAAATTACCTAGTAATCCTATCTTTTTGATACAGAAGGAACTCAACAAGATTGTTCTTAATGCTTTGAATAATGTTATTATTAGTAAGGATTTGGCTAAATTAAACACCCTAGAACCCCTAAAAGTTATGTTTTACCAAAAAATCATAAAAATGATAAGGAACCCCCTGGTCGCCCCATCGTTTCGAGTATTGGCTCTGTGTCCTCTAATGTTTCCATTTACTTGGATAAAACCCTTAGACCTTATGTTGAAAATACTAATTCCTTCATTAAGGACACTGACGATTTTTTGTTAAAAATGTAAGCATTGGATCTGAGTACCAGTAAATTTATCCTTTTCAGCCTTGATGTTGAAAGTTTATACACTTCCATCACTCGTGTTAGGGGTGTGGAGGCTGTTAAAGCTATCTTAAGTAGCAGCGACAATTTGTCTACTACTCAGATTGATTTCTTTATTCAATTATTGGAATTTGTTCTTTATCACAATTAATTTCTGTTTCAGGATGAATATTTTTTGCCGGTACAGGGTACAGCTATGGGTTCCAACGTCGCCCCTAATTATGCCAATTTGTTAATCAATATGTTCGAAGAAAGATTTGTTTTTTCCAACTTAGATTTAATTCGATGTGGCGCCTGTTGGTGTGGCAACATTGATGATGTCTTTAGTATTTGGTTGGGCAACGTTGGAAACCTGGTTGCTTGTGTAAATGACTTGAGCAGTTCTACTACCCATCTAATATTTAAACTTACTTATAGTGAGGAGAATTTGGAGAATTTGGTGAGGAGAATTTAGGAAATCCACTGACCATAATAGCATTCTTCATTTTGATAGTGCTCACCCCTTAGCCCTTTCAAAAGCTTTACCCAGGAGTCAACTATTAAGGGTTCGTAGAATTGTTACGAATAAAAAGTTGTTTGAACTAAGATTTAGGGAAATGATGGATCGTTTTATTGAGAGAGGTTATCCGCAGACTTTGAATGAAAAGGAAATAAATATGGTCTCTAATATTTCTAGAGAGAGCCTATTGGGTCCTAAAAAAGGTCCTACTATGAACCCAAAAAGCCAGAGGATGGTCTTTGTCTCTGAATACAACTCTCAAAGTTATTTGATACAAAATATCATTAAAAAGCACTGGGGCATTTTGGCTAAATGTAACCCTGATATACCTGAGTTCATAGATGTTCCTATGTCAGCCTTTAAAAGAGGTGCTAATATTCATAAAAAAATAATTAGGGCTGATATTGGCTCTGTTACTGCTTTGGACAAACAAACAGCTAGATTACGAGTTGTGCATTAGAGGCTATGCGGTGCTAACGAGCAGTTTTCAGTCAACGCTTACTTACATGCAGCGCTGGTATTACGAATTTTTACAAATCCGTCTTTAAAAGACAAGAAGTGAGCGTTGATCAAAATTTTGCTCATTACCGCACTCCAATACCAGCGCTGCTTAAGTCAGAGGTGAGCTGGTGTACTGTGCTCATGAACGATTTCCCCATAGGAATCAATGGGAGGGCCGGCTGAAAAAAAGTCTAACACCTGCAAAAAAGCAGCGTAAAACTCAGTAACACAGCCCCATTGATTCCTATGGGGAAATAAAATTTATGTCTACACCTAACACCCTAACATGAACCCCAAGTCTAAACACCCCTAATCTTACACTTATTAACCCCTAATCTGCTGCCCCCGACATCGCCGCCACCTAAATTATAACTATTAACCCCTAATCTGCTGCTCCGGACACCGCCGCCACCTACATTATACTTATGAACCCCCAATCTGCTGCCCCCAACATCCCCGAACCCTACATTATATTTATTAACCCCTACTCTGCTGCCCCCAATGTCACTGCCACCTACCTACACTTATTAACCCCTAATCTGCCGCCCCCAACGTCGCTGCCACTGTATTAAAAATATTAACCCCTAAACCGCCGCACTCCCGCCTCGCAAACATTAGTTAAATATTATTAACCCCTAATCTGCCGTCCCTAACATCGCAGCCACCTACCTACATTTATTAACCCCTAATCTGCCGCCCCCAACGTTGCCGCCACTATATTTAAGTTATCAACCCCTAAACCTAAGTCTAACCCTAAACCTAACACACCCTAACTTAAATATAATTTAAATAAATCGAAATAAATATTCCTATCATTAACTAAATTATTCCTATTTAAAACTAAATATTTATTTATTTAATTATAGTGTAGTGTTAGGTGTTAGTGTAACTTAGGTTAGGTTTTATTTTACAGGTAAAATTATATTTAACTAGGTAGTTATTAAATAGTTAATAACTATTTAATAACTATTCCATACCGCACAAAACCCAAGACCTGACTCTACGTGCTCGTGCACGCTTTCCCCCTTAGACATCAATGGGGAGAAAGCGACAGAAAAAAACGAACACCTGCGATCACGGAATGGCAATCGCCGTAACACAACCCTATTGATGTTTAAGAAAGTTATGTTAACACCCTAACATAAACCCCTAGTCTAAATACCCCTAATCCGCCGCCCCCCCCCGGCATCGCTGACACTAAATAAACATATTAACCCCTAAACTGCCACCCCTGACATCGCCGACACTAAATAAACTCAATAACCCCTAACCCGCCAGTGCCCCACATCGCAACTAATAAACTAAACCTATTAACCCCTAAACCGCTGGCCCCCAACATCATTACTATGAAAATAAATGTATTAACCCCTAAACCTAAAACCCCCATAACTTTAAATTAAAATTACAATATATCTATCTTAAAATAAATAAAAAATTACCTGTGAAATAAAAAAAACTAAGATTAAAGGGACAGTCAACACCTGATACTTCATAACTCCATACCTTAGATCAGTAATAGAAGATGCAGCTGCACCGCATCGCATGTTGATAAGCTCTAAGGGTATGGAGTGATCACCCAAAATACATATGCTTTTTCCTTGTAGATATGGCCGTCTAACTCCCCCCACTGTTACGTAATAGCTTTCTTTTTGATTGAATCCTCCAATCATAATCCATTCCTCAGTTGGGGTTAACTTGCGTTTACGGAGAATCGCACATGCGCAATGGATAGCACTTGGGATTTTGGCTTGAGTTTGCGAGCGGGTATTAGATAATGCGCAACGTCACCCTTTCAACAGGAACGAGCAGGGAAAAGATTAGAGAAGGGGAGGAAGGAGAAGGGGGAGGAGTTTGTCGGCCATTATCTACCTGAACTAAACGTTTGTATTTTGGGTGATCACTCCATACCCTTAGAGCTCATCAACATGCGATGCGGTGCAGCTGCATCTTCTATTACTGATCTAAGGTATGGAGTTATGAAGTATCGGGTGTTGACTGTCCCTTTAAACTAAAAATTAACCTAACATAAACATTTTAATAAAATAAAATACAATTAAAAAAACCTAAAAACTTACAAGATTAAAAAAAACTAACAACTATGAAAAAAATAATAATAATTACAAATTAAAATAAACCTAACAGTACGAAAAAATAAAAAGAATCTAACATTACAAACACTACCAATAGCCCTTAAAAGGGCCTTTTGTACGGCATTGCCCTAAGTTAAACAGCCCTTTTACCTAAAAATTACAAAATCCCCCTAACAGTAACCCCCTCCACCCAACCAACCCCTCAAAATAGAAAACCTAAGTATAAAAAAAAACCTAAGCTACCCATTGCCCTTAAAGCATTTTAGCCGGACTGCACAACCTGTAATACAGCGGAAAATCCCGCACTCAAACGTTATTTTTTGAGCGTGGAATGGATCGTTTTGTTACAGGCTAAAATGCTTGCTTTATAGCTATACAGCAGTGACTTGTAATACGGGAGACCTGCCATTCAACGCGCAATGGCCAATTTTTCAGTGGTATAGCCTTACCGCACCTTTCCGCAAAACTTGTAATCTTGGTGCTTGAGAGGCGAAACAATGGTAATTTGTGCTCAGTTTACATCACCTATTAACAGCTCAAAGTATTTGTCTTTGTCTTCTTGGCGCAAAGGAACATAATAATCTTTACAACTAGTTTTATTAAACCTAACATCAGAGTCTTACATAGATTAGTTACGTTTGCATGTCTATTGAAGATGAGTTGATGACAGGCAAAGGTGACACATGCTAAACACGTCTTTTATACCATTGGGCAAAATCTGCAGAGAAGGGCTGCCTGGTATTTCAGGGCTGGGATGTCCTTTTTAGGTAGGATCAGACTGCTATACTTCAGGAAATTTCTCTGTGAAAGGCACAATTGGGCTAAAAGAAGCTGCTCTCTTGTCTCAACCTTTCAAAGAACAAGCTACTAAACTTTTGCTCCTGGTTGAGCACTTATTTCTCTGTATATATGTTTATTATGACTCTGGGGAAAGTCTCCCTAAGGGTGATGGGGGAAAGTATACCTAAGGGTGACGGGGGAAAGTCTCCCTAAGGGTGATGGGGAAGTCTCCCTAAGGGTGATGGGGGAAAGTCTCCCTAAGGGTGATGGGGGAAGTCTCCCTAAGGGTGATGGGGGAAAGTATACCTAAAGGTGATGGGTGAAAGTATACCTAAGGGTGATGGGGGAAGTCTCCCTAAGGGTGATGGGGGAAGTCTCCCTAAGGTTCACAGAAGGCAGAAATTTGCATCTTGGGTTGCCATATTGCTTGTTCGCAGAAGGATTGCCTGGTATTTTAGGGCTGGGCCATTCTTTTTAGGTGGGATCAGACTTATATACAAGAATCCAGAGAAGGAAGGCAGCAATATGATGGTAAACAAAAGTTTATTAAGCACAAAAAATAGCAACGTTTCGGGAATTACTTCCCTTAATCATGCAATAAAAATACTGATACAAAGTATCCTTATATACCCAACTACCACAAGGGGGCAGTCAAGGATATTCACAATATTAACTCTTTTAGAACAAACTTTTTGGCATCATGTCTCAATTGGATACTAAGTGACCTTACTCATTAAGCAGCATATTTTACAAAAAAGGCTATTTCAAATATTCGATACATTTAAATCATCAGAAAATGTAGCAATGTATATTACAAGAAAACATTTTAATAAACATATTTATGTACATTCATAAAAATACAGAAAGATCCCAGTCCCTGTTCATGCCATCAGGTTCCATGATACCTAATTCAAATATCCAAAAACACTCCCTTTGTTTTAACAGGAGGTCTCTATCCCGTACTCTTTAAAAATGGCAACCTTGGAATCTTCATTTAAAGAATATGAAAAGTTGGCCAAGAAAAAACTTGCCTATGAACTTCATGCAGCAACTTTGGCTGAATACCACAGGGTTAAAAGAATCCCCCGTTGGCTACGTATGTCCACCTGCCCAACTCTAGTGCGTGAGAACAAAATCTATTGTGACAAGTTTGAGCAGATCCTAAATAAATGCTCTATGGACTTAATGGTTCTGACTGTTGACTGCTTAAATGACAAATTGGCCGATCAACAGGTTAAACTTGATGAGATGGTGTCTGTGATAAAAACCTCTCTGCCTGCTGATGATTCATCTAAACTGTTGTCCCAGGTGGATTCTGCAATAACAGAGCTGAAAAAGTCAATTGAGAAATGCACACGGACCAAGTTTGCGAGGAATGAACTCAACTACTCCCAGGGACAGGTTTACAGGTGGCGCTTTGACCCAGAACGTACAATGATAAAAACTTCCGGTAGAGGTAGACGCCACTTCCATGCTTCCACTCGCAGTGACAGTAGCACCGGTTCCTCTGAGATGTCATCGCCATGGGACTAAGACTCGGATCACGCCGTGGAGGCAGGAAACTTTACAGACGTAAAAGAAAAATCTAATCAACCCGCAATTAACACGCAACAAACAGAAAAAAATCAGGGATGATGTGGTCTCTGATCGGGTGTCCAGGACTGTTTATCCTCCAGTGGTAACTATATCTACCAAGCTTGATAATGATGTAGCTGAGTTTTCTGCTCCTATGAATTTGGGTGGAGAGATTGCCTTTCCCTCTGGGGATATTGTTTTGCCGACCAGTGATAATAACATTGTAGTGAATATTTCCAATTCACGTATTTCTCATGAAGAAGTCTCTGTGTTAAATAAGGGTCTTTCTTTTTGCCCTCAAAATGACTGTAATTTTTTCCAACTTTATAAGGATCTTTATAGGTTCTATAGAAATGCTATATTAGACACTATGTTTTGGCAAAGATATTGGGGTAATCACTAAAATTGATAACCTTTTAAGTTTAAAAAGTGTGGGTTTGAGGAACAAAAGCTCCTTTGTTGCAGGTCAGAACAATCATAGTGTGGAAATGTTTGTAAACCTGGTATTGTGTGATATCGATTCACTTAGATATAGAATGCATAAAGAGAAAGTTGCTAATAATAGCAGCAATAAATTGCACAATGTGTTTTGTGATAGGAAGATCAATCCAGGTATTCCAATCAGACAAAATAATTTTCTTAAAAAAGATTTTGAGGCTTTAAACACCCTTAAATCCAGAGATGATATCATATTGAAAAAAGCTGACAAGGGATGTGCCATTGTCATTTTAGATAAAGGCTATTATATCAATGAGATTAAAAGCCTGTTAAATAATGAGAATGTTTACAAGAAATTACCTAGTAATCCTATCTTTTTGATACAGAAGGAACTCAACAAGATTGTTCTTAATGCTTTGAATAATGTTATTATTAGTAAGGATTTGGCTAAATTAAACACCCTAGAACCCCTAAAAGTTATGTTTTACCAAAAAATCATAAAAATGATAAGGAACCCCCTGGTCGCCCCATCGTTTCGAGTATTGGCTCTGTGTCCTCTAATGTTTCCATTTACTTGGATAAAACCCTTAGACCTTATGTTGAAAATACTAATTCCTTCATTAAGGACACTGACGATTTTTTGTTAAAAATGTAAGCATTGGATCTGAGTACCAGTAAATTTATCCTTTTCAGCCTTGATGTTGAAAGTTTATACACTTCCATCACTCGTGTTAGGGGTGTGGAGGCTGTTAAAGCTATCTTAAGTAGCAGCGACAATTTGTCTACTACTCAGATTGATTTCTTTATTCAATTATTGGAATTTGTTCTTTATCACAATTAATTTCTGTTTCAGGATGAATATTTTTTGCCGGTACAGGGTACAGCTATGGGTTCCAACGTCGCCCCTAATTATGCCAATTTGTTAATCAATATGTTCGAAGAAAGATTTTTTTTTTCCAACTTAGATTTAATTCGATGTGGCGTCTGTTGGTGTGGCAACATTGATGATGTCTTTAGTATTTGGTTGGGCAACGTTGGAAACCTGGTTGCTTTTGTAAATGACTTGAGCAGTTCTACTACCCATCTAATATTTAAACTTACTTATAGTGAGGAGAATTTGGAGAATTTGGTGAGGAGAATTTAGGAAATCCACTGACCATAATAGCATTCTTCATTTTGATAGTGCTCACCCCTTAGCCCTTTCAAAAGCTTTACCCAGGAGTCAACTATTAAGGGTTCGTAGAATTGTTACGAATAAAAAGTTGTTTGAACTAAGATTTAGGGAAATGATGGATCGTTTTATTGAGAGAGGTTATCCGCAGACTTTGAATGAAAAGGAAATAAATATGGTCTCTAATATTTCTAGAGAGAGCCTATTGGGTCCTAAGAAAGGTCCTACTATGAACCCAAAAAGCCAGAGGATGGTCTTTGTCTCTGAATACAACTCTCAAAGTTATTTGATACAAAATATCATTAAAAAGCACTGGGGCATTTTGGCTAAATGTAACCCTGATATACCTGAGTTCATAGATGTTCCTATGTCAGCCTTTAAAAGAGGTGCTAATATTCATAAAAAATTAATTAGGGCTGATATTGGCTCTGTTACTGCTTTGGACAAACAAACAGCTAGATTACGAGTTGTGCATTAGAGGCTATGCGGTGCTAACGAGCAGTTTTCAGTCAACGCTTACTTACATGCAGCGCTGGTATTACGAATTTTTACAAATCCGTCTTTAAAAGACAAGAAGTGAGCGTTGATCAAAATTTTGCTCATTACCGCACTCCAATACCAGCGCTGCTTAAGTCAGAGGTGAGCTGGTGTACTGTGCTCATGAACGATTTCCCCATAGGAATCAATGGGAGGGCCGGCTGAAAAAAAGTCTAACACCTGCAAAAAAGCAGCATAAAACTCAGTAACACAGCCCCATTGATTCCTATGGGGAAATAAAATTTATGTCTACACCTAACACCCTAACATGAACCCCAAGTCTAAACACCCCTAATCTTACACTTATTAACCCCTAATCTGCTGCCCCCGACATCGCCGCCACCTAAATTATAATTATTAACCCCTAATCTGCTGCTCCGGACACCGCCGCCACCTACATTATACTTATGAACCCCTAATCTGCTGCCCCCAACATCCCCGAACCCTACATTATATTTATTAACCCCTACTCTGCTGCCCCCAATGTCACTGCCACCTACCTACACTTATTAACCCCTAATCTGCCGCCCCCAACGTCGCTGCCACTGTATTAAAAATATTAACCCCTAAACCGCCGCACTCCCGCCTCGCAAACATTAGTTAAATATTATTAACCCCTAATCTGCCGTCCCTAACATCACAGCCACCTACCTACATTTATTAACCCCTAATCTGCCGCCCCCAACGTTGCCGCCACTATATTTAAGTTATCAACCCCTAAACCTAAGTCTAACCCTAAACCTAACACACCCTAACTTAAATATAATTTAAATAAATCGAAATAAATATTCCTATCATTAACTAAATTATTCCTATTTAAAACTAAATATTTATTTATTTAATTATAGTGTAGTGTTAGGTGTTAGTGTAACTTAGGTTAGGTTTTATTTTACAGGTAAAATTATATTTAACTAGGTAGTTATTAAATAGTTAATAACTATTTAATAACTATTCTACCTAGTTGAAATAAATGCAAACGTGCCTGTAAAATAAAAATAAACCCTGAGATAGCTACAATGTAAGTATTAGTTATATTGTAGCTAGCTTAGGGTTTATTTTACAGGTAAGTATTTAGTTTTAAATAGGAATAATTTAGTTAATGATCAGAATATTTATTTCTATTTATTTAAATTATATTTAAGTTAGGGGGTGTTAGGTTTAGGGTTAGACTTAGGTTTAGGGGTTAATAACTTTAATATAGTGGTGGCGACGTTGGGGGCGGCAGATTAGGGGTTAATAAATGTAGGTAGGTGGCGGCGATGTTAGGGACGGCAGATTAGGGGTTAATAATATTTAACTAGTGTTTGCGAGGCGGGAGTGTGGCGGTTTAGGGGTTAATATATTTATTATAATGGCGGCGATGTCCGGTTCGGCAGATTAGGGGTTAGAAATTTTCTTTTACTGTTTGCGATGTGGGAGGGCCTCGGTTTAGGGGTTAATATGTAGTTTATGGGTGTTAGTGTACTTTTTAGCACTTTAGTTAAGAGTTTTATGCTACAGCGTTTTAGTGTAAAATTCCTAACTACTGACTTTAAAATGCGGTACCAGTCTTGAGAGGAGAGGGTCTACCGCTCACTTTTTGGCAGACTCGTAATACCGGCGCTATGCAAGTCCCATTGAAAAAAGAGGATATGCAATTTGCGTAAGTGGATTTGTGGTATTTCCAAGTCTGGCCAAAAAAGTGAGCGGTACACCTGTACCTGCAAGACTCGTAATACCAGCGGGCGTTAAAAAGCAGCGTTTGGACCAGCTAACGCTGCTTTTTAAGCCTTACGCAAAACTTGTAATATAGCCGTGTAACAATGGGTGTTTTCCATGCCTTGGCTGTTCCTGCTTTGGTAACATGATTAAAGGGTCATCTTTCTCTCATCCTAAATCTAGCAAAAAATATTTGATAAATAAAAGGAGTTTTATACTTGTAATACCCAATATGTTGTTTATTTGGTTAAATGCCCTTGTGGGTGTGGCTCTGTGGCTTAGATCACAAAGATAAAATTATTGAACATAAAAGTACGGTTAGAACAAATAATAAACATGTGCCTGTATCTTGCCATTTTTCCAATATGGGCCATGCTGTTAACCAGCTGCGGTTCCAAATTATTGAATATGTCCCTAGACCAAGAAGAGGAGGGGATAGAGACCTCCTGTTAAAACAAAGGGAGTGTTTTTAGATTTTTGAATTAGGTACCATGGAACCTGATGGCATGAACAGGGACTGGGATATATCTGTATTTTTATGAATGTACATAAATATGTTTCTTAAAATGTTTTCTTGTAATATATATCGCTACATTTTCTGATGATTTAAATGTATCAAATATTTGAAATAGCCTTTTTTTGTAAAATATGCTGCTTAATGAGTAAGGTCACTTAGTATACAATTGAGACGATGCTAAAAAGTTGGTTCTGAAAGAGTTAATATTGTGAATATCCTTGACTGTCCCTTGTGATGGTTGGGTATATAAGGATACTTTGTATCAGTATTTTTTTTGCATGATTAAGGGAAGTAACTCCCGAAACGTTGCTATTTTTTATGCTTAATAAACCATTGTTTACCACCATATTGCTGCCTTCTTCTCTGGATTCTTGTGGACATCGTGAGATCTTCGTGGTGACCTGGGTTGGCATGCAGTAGCCTGCTGTGCTGGACTGGGTTTGTTTCATCAGACTTATATACTTTATGAAAGTTCTCCTCTTTGAAAAGCACAACTGGGCTAAAAGAGGTTGCTCCCAGGTGGTGACCAATCAAATAACCAGCTACTGAGCCTTTGTTCATTCCTGGTTGAGCTCTTGACATAGATGTAAATTAAATAAAGCCATTTTTTTAAAATATATTTGCAGATGAGTTGATCACAGGTAAAGATGATACGTTCTAAAGGCATTTCTTTATACCATCATGTACGATTTGCTAAGTAACAAGCTATAAGACTATAATTTTCTTCTAAAAATTGCTAAATTGGGGGTTCGGTTATGCTTTACATCTGATGAGATTTATCTGCACTTTTAAATCAGAGTGCGGAGGATGATAAACCTTGTGAAAATGATTTGATGTTTTGTAACTTGCTTTTTATACCAACAATGCAAACTTGCCAATTAGTCTTTTAAAGAAGTACAAAAGTGTAATGTTAAAAATAAAATAAAACTTACGGCTAGATTTAGAGTTTTGTCGGTAACGACCCGCGTAGCTAACGCTGGCTTTTTTCCCCCCGCACCTTTTAAATACAGCTGGTATTTAGAGTTCACAGAAGGGCTGCGTTAGGCTCCAAAAAGGGAGCGTATAGCATATTTACCGCCATTGCAACTCTCAATACCAGTGGTGCTTACGGACACGGCCAGCTTCAAAAACGTGCTCGTGCACGATTCCCCCATAGAAAACAATGGGGCTGTTTGAGCTGAAAAAAACCCTAACACCTGCAAAAAAGCAGCGTTCAGCTCTTAACGCAGCCCCATTGTTTCCTATGGGGAAACAGTTTCTAAGTCTGCACCTAACACCCTAACATGTACCCCGAGTCTAAACACCCCTAACCTTACACTTATTAACCCCTAATCTGCCGCCCCCGCTATCGCTGACCCCTGCATATTTTTTTTAACCCCTAATCTGCCGCTCCGTACACCGCCGCAACCTACGTTATCCCTATGAACCCCTAATCTGCTGCCCCTAACACCGCCAACCCCTATATTATATTTATTAACCCCTAATCTGCCGCCCCCAACGTCGCCTCCACCTACCTACACTTATTAACCCCTAATCTGCCGACCGGACCTCACCGCTACTATAATAAAGTTATTAACCCCTAATCCGCCTCACTCCCGCCTCAATAACCCTATAATAAATAGTATTAACCCCTAATCTGCCCTCCCTAACATCGCCTACACCTAACTTCAAGTATTAACCCCTAATATGCTGACCGGACCTCACCCCTACTCTAATAAATTTATTAACCCCTAAAGCTAAGTCTAACCCTAACACTAACACCCCCCTAAGTTAAATATAATTTTTATCTAACAAAATAATTTAACTCTTATTAAATAAATTATTCCTATTTAAAGCTAAATACTTACCTGTAAAATAAACCCTAATATAGCTACAATATAAATCATAATTATATTGTAGCTATTTTAGGATTAATATTTATTTTACAGGCAACTTTGTATTTATTTGAGCTAGTTAGAATAGTTATTAAATAGTTATTAACTATTTAATAACTACCTAGCTAAAAGAAATACAAAATTACCTGTAAAATAAATCCTAACCTAAGTTACAATTAAACCTAACACTACACTATCATTACATTAATTAAATAAATTAACTACAAATAACTACAATTAAATACAATTACATAAACTAAAGTACAAAAAATAAAAAAAGCTAAGTTACAAAAAATGAAAAAAATAAGTTACAAACATTTAAAAAAATATTACAACAATTTTAAGCTAATTACACCTAATCTAAGCCCCCTAATAAAATAACAAAGCCCCCCAAAATAAAAAAATTCCCTACCCTATTCTACATTAAAAAAGTTCAAAGTTCTTTTACCTTACCAGCCCTTAAAAGGGCCTTTTGCGGGGCATGCCCCAAAGAAAACTGCTCTTTTGCCTGTAAAAGAAAAATACAACCCCCCCAACATTAAAACCCACCACCCACATACCCCTAATCTAACCCAAACCCCCCTTAAATAAACCTAACACTACCCCCCTGAAGGTCATCCTACCTTGAGTTGTCTTCAGCCAGCCGACCCATCGATGGAACCGAAGAGGAGATCCGGAGCGGCAGAAGTGATCCTCCAAAGGGCGCTGAAGAAATCTTCCATCCGATGAAGTCATCATCCAGGCGGCGCTGAAGAAGTCTTCCATCCGGGCGATGTCATCTTCCAAGCGGCGCTGAAGAAGTCTTCCATCCGGGCGATGTCATCTTCCAAGCGGGGTCTTCAATCTTCTTCTTCAGGATCCACCTTCATTCCGCCGATGCGGAACATCCTTCTTCCCCGACGGACTACCAACGAATGAAGGCTCCTTTAAGGGACGTCATCCAAGATGGCGTCCCTCGAATTCCGATTGGCTGATAGGATTCTATCAGCCAATCGGAATTAAGGTAGGAAAAATCTGATTGGCTGATGGAATCAGCCAATCAGATTCAAGTTCAATCCGATTGGCTGATCCAATCAGCCAATCAGATTGAGCTCGCATTCTATTGGCTGTTCCGATCAGCCAATAGAATGCGAGCTCAATCTGATTGGCCGATTGGATCAGCCAATCGGATTGAACTTGAATCTGATTGGCTGATTTTCCTACCTTAATTCCGATTGGCTGATAGAATCCTATCAGCCAATCGGAATTCGAGGGACACCATCTTGGATGACGTCCCTTAAAGGAACCTTCATTCTGTGTTAGGACGTCGGAAGAAGAGGATGGATCCGCACCGGAGGTCTTGATGATGGAGCCGCTCGTCGATGGATGGAAGAAGATAGAAGATGCCGCTTGGATGAAGATGTTTGCCGGTCCGGATGTCCTCTTCTGCCCGGATAGGATGAAGACTTCTGCCCGATGATGGACTTCTTCAGCCGCCGCTTGGATCAAGACTTCAGCCGGAGAATGGACGTCTTCAGCCCCCGCTTGGGCTTGGATCAAGACTTCGGAGGCTCCTCTGGACGGATCGGTGAACCTGGCGTGGTGAAGACAAGGTAGGAAGATCTTCAGGGGCTTAGTGTTAGGTTTATTTAAGGGGGGTTTGGGTTAGATTAAGGGTATGTGGGTGGTGGGTTGTAATGTTGGTGGGGGGGTATTGTATGTTTTTTTTTCCAGGCAAAAGAGCTGAATTCTTTGGGGCATGCCCCGCAAAAGCCCTTTTAAGGGCTGGTAAGGTAAAAGAGCTTTTCTATTTTAATTTTAGAATAGGGTAGGGCATTTTTTTTATTTTGGGGGGCTTTGTTATTTATTAGGGGGCTTAGAGTAGGTGTAATTAGTTTAAAATTGTTGTAATATTTTTCTAATGTTTGTAAATATTTTTTTATTTTTTGTACTTTAGTTAGTTTATTTAATTGTATTTATTTGTAGGTATTGTATTTAATTAATTTATTGATAGTGTAGTGTTAGGTTTAATTGTAACTTAGGTTAAGATTTATTTTACAGGTAATTTTGTAATTATTTTAACTAGGTAACTATTAAATAGTTAATAACTATTTAATAGCTATTGTACCTGGTTAAAATAAATACAAAGTTGCCTGTAAAATAAATATTAATCCTAAAATAGCTACAATATAATTATAATTTATATTGTAGCTATATTAGGGTTTATTTTACAGGTAAGTATTTAGCTTTAAATAGGAATAATTTATTTAATAAGAATTAATTTATTTTGTTAGATTTAAATTATATTTAACTTAGGGGGGTGTTAGTGTTAGGGTTAGACTTGGCTTTAGGGGTTAATAAATTTATTAGAGTAGCGGTGAGGTCCGGTCGGCATATTAGGGGTTAATACTTGAAGTTAGGTGTAGGCGATGTTAGGGAGGGCAGATTAGGGGTTAATACTATTTATTATAGGGTTATTGAGGCGGGAGTGAGGCGGATTAGGGGTTAATAACTTTATTTTAGCAGCGGTGAGGTCCGGTCGGCAGATTAGGGGTTAATAATTGTAGGTAGGTGGAGGCGACGTTGGGGGCGGCAGATTAGGGGTTAATAAATATAATAAATATGTTCTCAATAGAACACCGACCCTGTAAAGGGGCATAATGTATAACTTGTTTCAGCTCTACAACAAAATCCCCCATATACCTATACACTTTACTTTTCTTCACCTCTGTTTTCAGCACCACAATTGTCATTCTTCTCTCCCAATCTGCATTGTTAAATTGACTGCTAAAGTTTATCAATCTTTTACTCCTCACTGCTACAGCTAAAGACATTCAGATATAATTTTATCTGATTCTCAACAACCCAGTGAACCCATAAAATTAGAGATCACAATAATTTTTTATCACACTGTAACTCTCTGGTGTTTACACAAGAAACAAATGAAAAAGAATTGCGTTGTTATTATTGCACACTTTTTATATAAATTACTGTTAGTTTAACCAGAGACTTTTATTTTACACAATAATATTACATTCTACATAAAGGGCTAGATTACAAATGGCACGCTATATTTTTTTTTCAGGATTGCAAAAAACACTGTTACCGTTAAGATTTTTGTGCTTTTCGGGTTGTGCTGGTATTACAAGTTGCAAAAAAACATATTTTGCGCTAGCGGTATCCTAACAAGCACAAAAATTCTAACTTTAGTTTTTGCGTGCATGCACCCTACTCAAGCAAACTACATTGGATTTTCGCATTTCCCATAGAAATCAATGGAAAAAAAAATGGAAAAAAAAAACACTCTACAATAAGCACCTAGCCTAATAACCCCTAAACCGCCATCCCCCCACATAGCAAACTATCTAAATAAATGATTAACTCCTAAACCACCATCCCCCTATACCACAAAGCACTTAAATAAACTATAAACTCCTAAACTGCCACCCCTACACTGCAAAGCACCTAAATAAACTATTAACCCCAAACCGCCATCTCACCACATTGTAAACTAACTAAACTATTAACCCCTAAACTGCCATCCCCCCACATCGTAAACTATCTAAATAAACTATTAACCCCTAAACCTCCATCCCCTCACAACACAAAGTAATAAACAAACACCTAAACCCCCTAACTTAAAACTCCCTAACTTACACAAATTAAAATACCCATACATTTACTAAAAAAAATCCTAACTACCTTAAAAAAAACTTACCTGTAAAATGAAATACAAACCTAAGATTACCGAAAATAAAAAAAACTAACATTAAAGAACATAAAAAAAAACCTTAGGGGGTGTTAGGTAAAGGGGTTTAGATGTTAGTTTATTACTTTGCATTGTGGGAGGATGATTCATTATGATGCAAATATAAAAATAAACATTAGTTCCTTTAATTTAACTGACTGTATCAGGGTCCATTGTCAGACATTACCACCTCATATACCCCATATGACGCTGATATACATTTATTATGATGGTGACTGTGCTGGCTCTAGTGTCAGTAAGTTACATTACATCACTGTGTCTGATACAAGTTTATACAAGAGAAACCTAATAAAATATCAGCATTTGCCTGTTTCCTGGTGCTATTTTCCTTGTAATCTGTGGGTCTTTGGCATTGATCCTCTGCTGTAGCTGGCTCACCTCCCAGATAATTACTTTGCGTTCTTTGATTTATCCAGGTCTGGCTGCCAAGAGGTGCTGATTACTATTTATTCAGCACTTCACCACACTCTCCTTGTGGATCTACCTTATCTAGTATTTATTTTCTATGTTCCTTTATGACCACTGTATCATCTGCACATGAGGTGAGTGCTTCACGTTTAGAAGCGAATCATGGATAGAAGGCAGAGTTTCAATTAATGAAGTACATTCAAATGAGGGGTCAGTTACTAGTGGCGTTCCCCAAGGGTCAGTTTTTGGACCTGATGTGTTAAACATGTTCATCAGTGATATTGGAAGTTGGCTCCAGGGGAAGGTTTGCTTGTTTGCTGATGATACAAAAATTTGTAACAGAGTTGATATTTTAGGAGGGGTTGGTTAATATGAGTAGTGATATTAAAAAATTGAATGACTGGGCATATAAATAGGATCTAAAATGTAATATGACCAAGTGCAAAATTATGCATATTCCAAAAACCCAATAGCCAATCATAGTCTCAATAGTACATTACTTACTTAACTAAAGAGGAACAGGACTTGGGAATTATTATTTTAGATAATATAAAATTTGGTAGACAATGCAGCGTGCAGCCAGTAAGGCAGTAGAATACTTGGTTGCATTGGGAGAGGTATTAGTAGAAGAAATAGCGAGGTTCTTATGCCACTTTACAGATCATTAGTTTGGCCTCATCTGGAATACCTGCGTACAGCTCTGGAGAAAATATCTTCAGAAGGATATAAATAAACTAGAAACTGTCTAAAGGCGGCTACTAAATTGTACATGGTCTAAAATATATTGTACAAAGAAAGACTCTATGACCTAAATATATATAGTTTAGAGGTGAAAAGGCAAAAAGGTGACATGATAGAAACCTTCAAATATATGAAGGGACTTCATATAGTGGAAGCTGAAAGCATTTTCCACAAAAAAATAAATAAAAAAAATACAAAAACAAGGGGTCACAATCTTAAATTAGAGGGTGGCTGATTCTGGAGAAATGTTAGAAAGTATTTTTTTAAAAAAAGAAAGGGTGGTGAATTAATGGAATAAACTTTCTATGGAGGTGATAAAAACACAAAGACGGTAAAATAATAAAAAAATGCCTGGGGCACTCATAAGGCTATTCTAAGAAAACAGTAACACGTAATATGGGTAGACTTTGTTTCTTATCTATAATCAAATTCTAGGTTTCTATGGATCTCCAGTATTCCCTCAATATCCTGCCTGGCTTGGCTTAGGTGTAAACCGTGTATTCCATAAATACATTTTAGTCAGTGGTGCTTCTCCAGTCTTAGCAGGAGATTTATCAAGCAGACGATGCTGCTTGCTCCGCCCGATGTTTCCGGCTCACCGGAAACATAAGTTAAGAAGCAGTGGTCATAATACTGCTGCTCCTTAACTGCTGTTGGCTTTTAGCGATGTCGGCACACATGGCTACAGCGAATCATGTCCGCCCGCCATTTGTTAAATCGGCCCCTTATACTTGACGTGAACCTGTTGGGCCTTATTTTTCTTTAGTGACTTCTCTGACTTCTGTTGTCCCAGACATAACATCTGCAGTCAGCAATTATTCATGTTGTAGACCAGTAATTCTCATCCATCAGCATAATTATACTTTATTTATAAAGCACCAACAAATTCCGCAGCACTGTCCATTGGTACAAAAGATAAAAGTACAACGGTGATACAATATTTTTAAGAGATAGGTCAAAATTTATAATAGGAGTACATTAGAAAGTTTCTTAAAATTGCTGCTCTATCTGAATTATGAAAGAAAAAAAATTGGGTTTAGTATCCTTTTAAGGGGTTAATGTCATTATTATTATTATGGAGCTTCGTACATCTCTTATCGGTGCAAATATTAAATGTGTAGCGTAAAGACTTCTTCCCCCCCATCAGCAGCTGCGCCATTAAACACAATTAGCACATCATTGGAACAATCTGCCCACTACTTACATTTCAGAAGTCACAGCATGATTCTTGGTTTAGTGACATCTGCTTGTTACTGTGGGTGTCTGGGAATCCTGGAAGATGTAACCATGTTCCTTCTTCTCTAGCTTCTAGGGATGCAGTGTGAAGCATATTAATGCACAAGGAGCGTTATGTGCGCCAACAATCTGTGCAACTACTGTACCATTCCTAATTCTTTATAAAGAAGAGATGGTCGCAATAGCTTAACGCCTTGGATGCCAGAGAGAGCTGCAAAAGGTATACAACTCAGCTCTTATATTGGGCATGCTTAAAACCAGATTTAGGGATAAATTACAAGTGGCGGACTAACTTTTTGCTCGCAAGCAATATCGTGTTTTTTACATAATTTTCAGTGCAACGGAAAAAGCACACATTTTACAAGTTAAAAATAAACGCAATCACTAGAGCTGAGGGTTAATGTGACTGAAACCGTCACGTAAAGGGTAGTGCGTTAAAAATAAATTGCACTAAACACAACATAAATACATTGAAAATTACAGTTACACTCAGATAAACACTGATAAAAATGATTCACATAAATAATAAAAAAGAAAAAGTATATGTTATATGGCAAGGTGTTTGCAAAGGCTGTAGTGAATATAAACATACATATACATCTCTAAATATTTGTGTATATATATATATTAGTGATGGAGTGCACAGATGTTATTTTTTTTCGTCTTAAATTTTTTATTTTGTTTTCGTTCCTTGGTTATGTTCGTTTTGGACGAATTTCGTTTCAAATTTAACATTTTGAACTAAATAATTAGCTACAGTGCAGATTCTTGCCATTTTTCTTTATCTGAAGCTGTAATAATTTATATTAGCTTTAATTTTGTTGTTCTAAGTAATTCTTAAGGTTATTATTTTATTTATACATCTCATATTGTGCACTGCATTTTCAGTAAAACTGAAAGTTTATTTAAAGGTACAGTACCAACTAGTAGTAATATAAGTACGTCACGTTACTATACTGAAAGTGTCTATTCTTAAAGGGATCCTGTAGCAAAAAACAAAAGAATAGAGCGCTGCGCAGCCCCACATCAAGGTAGACGTTTCAAACTTTTATTGCACACGCTGCAAATATCACACTTACAAGATAAAATTAAAAACTAGCCTGGATCCCAATTAGGGAAAGGAAGTAACGAGTCCCAATCCGGTATGGATAGCTCTGATATCATCCAGTGTATCTTTACTCGTTCACTCTCCCAATTATACGTTCCTTTGTTTGGAGCAGTCCGATGCTCCGCCCCCAACGTGTTTTGTCTGCACTTAGCAAACTTTCTCAAGAGGAAATGACGTTATGATACATGCTCCTGGACGTGCCTTTAAACATTCGATACTTCATTTTTATTTGTGGTTGCCCAGGCAATCCGGTGAGTCAATGCGGACCTGCCTCTTATTTGGGACGTGTATACCACTGTTGAAATTTGCATAACTCACTTGCGGACACTACTAAATATAGAAAATTGCTGTTATATCGCACCATAATTAATTAGAATATACATCAATACATTAAATCCTGCATACTAACTACATAAAAAAGATCCAAATGGTTAATATGTGAACATACGATTCCTTAATGACAAATATATAAAGGATATACAAATAATATATATACATATATACACACAAAGGATGAAGGTAAAAACATTGATAATAGATCATATTTCATACTATGTAAACAGCGTTATAATACATTTTCATTTAATCTATTATTATCATTTCATTTTATATATTATATTATGCACTTATGAATTAAAATTATGTACACTGTAGTCACTAATTCACTAATTCATAAATCTTTTATAAATAATGTTAAAAAGATTGTTAAAAGGAATAATAAAAAGAAAAAAGAAAAAAAGGGGGGATTGGTCCATATTCATCAGAACAACTTAGTATGATATGCTGTACTCATGTCAAAAAGTGTCCTAAAGTGCTCAGATACACTATGATTTTCATAACCCCTAATTATGTTCTCAATGTGCTCATATATGCGGCGCTTCACCCTTCTCTTGGTCCTGCCCACATAGATTTTATTACACTCGCAGGTAAGGCAATACACTGCATATACGAACACAAGAAGCCCTATCTTTAATTTTGTATTCCTTGGTGTGGTCCCAATTGTAAATGATATCACCCTTATTTATTAGGCCACACATGCAGCAATTTAATCTCCCACATTTAAAGGTCCCTCCCTTACTCATGCACCTGTATCCTTTTTAGTTCTTAAAGGGACATGAAAGATTTTTTCCATTCATGATTCAGATAGAGCATGCACTTTTAAACAACTTTCCGTTAAAAACAGTTTTGATAATATATGCCCACATCTCAGGATGATGTTCTTGTAGAAATTTAACTTAAAATACTTTGGAGAAAGATAATTATTAGTAAAATGGTTCATATACATTTATATTTGGATATTTAGTCACTTTGCCTGTAATATCACATCAGGACAAGTTAAGGACAAGTAAGGGGTTAATTTGAATACATATTTCTTATTGGTGGTCTACACTTTAAAAGGCTATCACATGACCCCTCATATTATTAGTGATCAAGTGCCTCTGACATAGAGGGGCCACGGTTCCTCACTGCTTACTTGTTCTTACACTTTAATTATCCATATGTTGGATTTATGTTGTTACACAGATTGGAAATAAACTTTCAAGTCCTAGGGGCCTATTTATCTAAAGACCGCTGCTCCATAACCTGTCCGCCTGCTCTGAGGCGGCGGAGAGACATTGCCGGAAATCAACCCGATCCAATACGATTGGGTTGATTGACACCCCCTGCTAGCGGCCATTTGGCTGCGAATCTGCAGGGGGCGGCATTGCACTAGCAGTTCACAAGAACTGCTGGTGCAATGATAAATACCGACAGTGTATGCTGACGGCATTTATCGATGTGCGGCGGACATGATCTACAATATCGGATCATGTCCGCTCGTACCTTCTTAAATAGGCCCCTTAATCTTTTTGCTTGGAGTAGTACATTTCAGAGTGCCGGGGCGCTTTGAGTTGTTCATTCTGGTTGGTCTGTACAGGGACCAATCCTGGAGCACCTGGAAGTACACACCCCTATACCACCATAGTGCCGGCACAAAAGAACGCTGCGGTAAGAGACTTTGGCTTAAGCGTCCTTTACCTTGCTTTGTGACTGCGTACTTATTTTATCTAGTTTGCTTCTTTTTATTGATATCCTTTGTTGAAAAGCATACCTACAGATAGACTGAGGCTCAGAAGCAGGAAGGGAAATAGCGGATGATTGGTGGCTGCACCTTTATACCTCTTTTTATTGGCTTAAAAGTGTGGTCAGCTAGCTCCCTCCAAGTAGTGCATTGCTGCATCTTCAACAAGGATACCAAGATAATGAAGCAAAATTGGTAATAGAAATAAAATGAAAAGTTGCTTACAAATGTCTGCTCTTGCTCTGAATCATGAAAGAAAATATTTGGGTTTCATAATGAAATCCATTGTTTTTCTTTTTTGATTCTTCAGACAGTACACATTTAAAGAACTTTCCAATTGCCTTCTATTTTTACATTTGCTTTACTCTCTTTATATCCTTTGGTGAAGGATCAGCAATGTTGTTTAAAGTGAATGTAAATTTTAATGCTAAAGTGCCCGGTTTTTAAAAATTTGATTAAAAACAGGGGCACTTTAATTCATCAAAATTTACATTTCGCTCCTGTTGTGAAAAAAAAACTTACCTTTTAAACTTGACAGTAGCTCCAGCTTCCTCCACCCGTTGTAAAGCCTCTTCCTGGGTCTAAAATGAGGCATCTGGCTTCCTCAAATCACGGCGTTGAATCAGACACTGATTCCCCAGGGGGAAGCCGTGATTGGAGGATGACCTATCCATCATTTCTGACATCAGAAATGTCTTGTGACGACCGGAGGAAGCTGGAGCTGCTGTGAAGATTAAAAGGTACGTTTTTTTTTACAACAGGAGTGAAATGTAAATTTTGATGAATTGAAGTGCCCCTGTTTTTAATCAAATTTTTAAAAAACGGGCACTTAAGCATCAAAATTTACATTCACTTTAACCTGGGAACTCTTTGTTGTTGGCTGCTGAACACATCTATTCTGTATTAAGTTTAAAATCGCCCTTTCACTTCCCTCCCTCCCCCTGAGAATGCTGGTTGGCTAGAAAACATCACAGGCTTCCACTGATAGGCTGAGAGAAACTGTCAATCTATTCTGCTGCTCCTTCCTGGTTTGCATCCACTGGATAATGTCTGCTTGCATCATAAAAACAGTATACACCAACTGAAAACAATTTTTTTTTAAAACAAAGCTTTTTTCCGTAAGGATTAAACCTATTAATACCGCATTCAGTTTTTAACATACCACCCCACCCCCCCAAAGAAAGACACAACAACTGAGTTGGGAAAAAGACTGGTCACGGTCACGTTTATTAAAACGTAGAACTTTCCAAACTATTCTATAGTTTCATAGGCAACTTTAAACTTGAACTTTGTAAAAGTTCCATAACTCTTGGCGGCATATATCCGTATCTAACTATCCCTTACAAACAGCCGGTCAAAGCCCCATACGGTACCTACAGCGTAGCACGGGTTGATGACGCTCGTTAGCATAGAATGGGTGTAATTTATTTGAGCTCTTCGGCCATACTTTGAGGAGGGGAACCCCTAGGCAGGCACCTAGCGGACGTCACACCTACCCATTACCCCAAGGCCGTCACTCATCATTCGGACTGCTCGCTCCAGGGCTATGACCGACCGCCAGCTGGGGCACCACCACCAACCCAGAAGAGCGACCCCCACCAGCTTGTCATACAACCCGCTGGTAAAGGGTGGTGGGCTAAATTACAACCTGGGCTTACAGGGCAAATTCAACTAAACCATCCCAGGCCAGGGGAAGGACCCTAATGCTCTGCCACTATTAACTCACCTGCCGCCGACTACTTCTTCTCCAGGGACAGGTGGGCGGGGAAAATCCTCTCGAAGTCTGGAAGCAGGAAAAGAGGCCGAGACCACTGCAGCATGGACCTATAAAGGTAAGCACACTCTCCGCCCCTCATATTGCAACAAAGTAACAACATTTTCCCTGCAAACTCCAGACTTCTAATCAGTTAACCCTTAGTTTTTTACAGTCCCACTAGAGGGCCCTCCACTGTCATAAGGGTTAAACCTATCAATACGTCATTCAGTTTTTAACATACCCCCCCCCCCAAAGAAAGACACAACAACTGAGTTGGGAAAAAGACAGGTCACGGTCACGTTTATTAAAATGTAGAACTTTACGAAACTATTCTATAGTTTCATAGGCAACTTTAAACTTGAACTTTGTAAAAGTTCCATAACTCTTGGCGGCATATATCCGTATCTAACTATCCCCTACCAAAAGCCGGTCAAAGCCCCATATGGTACCTACAGCATAGCACGGGTTGCTGACGCTCGTTAGCATAGAATGGGTGTAATTTATTTGAGCTCTTTGGCCATACTTTGAGGAGGGGAACCCCTAGGCTGGCACCTAGTGGGCATCACCCCTCCCCATTACCCCAAGGCCGTCACTCATCATTCGGACTGCCCGCTCCAGGGCTATGACCAACCGCCACAAGAGGACTAATTGAAACTCTTGCCGCCAACCAACTGACCATAACAGACCCCAACCACAAGATTGTTAAACAAACTTGCATTAACCCCTAACCAAATTTTTTTTTTTTTTTTAGTTTTATATATGAGCCAACAATGCTCTTCTAATGTCTGCAATGAATATATCCAGCCCCTCGTCTGTCAAATGCACGCCATCTGGGCGATATAGTTCTTTCCTGTCAGCCGTAATGTTATCATGCCTAATCACAAATCCTGATGCTGCCATGACCGCTCTTCCCAACCCTCTGTTCACTTTTTTTCTTATGTTATAAGACTCTCTTTGCGACACCATGAATTTCCACTGCAGTCGTGCGACCACAAATGACCATCCCACTTTGACACCCTGCAGCCATGCACACATCCACTTCACATCAGAGACCATACGTCTGATCAGGTCTAAGGCAGGTACAGAGCCCAGGTCGTTCCCCCCTACATGCAGAACCACCACATTTGGCAAACCCCACCTCCTGTAGGCATCCTGCAAAAGGGAGGGTAGGTCATTCCAAGATAAGCCTCGCCGGCCGAGCCAGCGAACACTGGCCCTCAATGCAGCAAAGCCCAACTGCTGGCCTCCTGGGGAGCGTAGAGCCCTGATAGCAGCCCAATGCACAAATGAGTGCCCCACAATCCAAATGCGCACCGGTGCCTTGCCCTTACCTAAAAACAACAGCATGTGTACAAACTCAGCACAGGAAACATAGAACTATATTGAAGTCAACAAACATGCAAAAGACCCAGGCTAGACCGTTCTCTCTGGCCCCCATTTTTGCCCTACCAAGCCCTACTTAGCAGACTTTAAAGGCCTAATATACAGTTTGTATCGATTCGATCTCCAACGGCCCAAACGCTTAACCTCTCCAACGTGCACCCCCTTTGAGACTGCGCTAGTCGCTGCCCCAATCCTAAAGGAGTGTGAAGCGATCCTGGCTGGATCCAACCCACTTGCGGCAGCCGCCGCAGCGAGCACCTTCCTAAACTGAAATATGGACAAGGTAGACAAGGTAGACGAATCCTCGTGTACCAAAAACCGCACCCGCATGTAATTCCCAACATTAACTACCGGGCAGCATTCTAGTATGTCCCCGCTATGCAAAGGGAGCCAAGCCCCTCTGCCTGCCTGATCCGTCTTTGACCGGGGAATGAAAATTGACCGCCCATCTCACATGTTCCACTTGAACCCCTCCTTTTCCATTGACTCTCGCCGAGGATACCAGCTCGCCCACTCTCACCCGCACCCGCAAAAGCCAGCGCAAACGCTGCCCTAAACAACAACACCTCGTAGGTGCCAGTGCAAACGCCCTCGAGCGCCCCTACCAGTAGCTTTAAGCGCTGAGGCGTGATAGGTTCCCTTTTATCCACCGTCTTGGGCTCGGACCTGCCCCATCCTTTCAACACCTGTCTCGCCAAAAAGGAGTTTGAGAACTCCGGTAACACCAAGGTTTTACTAAAAAACGCCACTGCCGCCATGCAGCTCTGTGCCGCTGGTCTGGACAACCCTTTGTCCTTCAAGCATCCCAGCCATTCCAACACATGTACCTGATTGGCTTGTTGAAGCCCATAGCCCTTCTCAGCGCAGAATGCCACCCAAGCCTTCCAATGAGCTTCATATGCCATCCAGGTCTTAGGAGCCAAGGACGCCTTCACTAACTGAATAATTGGTGCCCACCGGTCGCTAGCTGCCAGAGAAACAATGGGCAAGTTAGACCACGGGCTGCCGCCCTCGGAGCCAACCTCCTAAATTCCTCCCACTTGAGTCTAGACAAAGCATCCGCCAATCTATTGTTTACCCCGGGCACGTGGCATGCAGTGAACACCACATTAAGCCGCAAGCAACGTAGTACCAGGTGCCTCAGGTACCTGACCACCACTGGCGAAGAAGCCGACAACCTGTTAATGGCATACACCATGCTCATGTTGTCCGACCAAAACACCACCTCTCTGTTTGCTAGCTTTTGCCCCCACAATTCTACAGCCACGACAATTGGAAATAATTCCAATAGCGTCAAATTCTTAGTGAGTCCACTTTCTACCCACAATACGGGTCATGCGCCCGCACTCCATTCTCCCTCTAGGTTCGACAATGGGTCTCTGCGCCATAGGCAGACTCCATTGAAATCAGATAGGAACACCTCCCAAACTCTTAGATTGTCCCTCATCTCGCGAGTGACTCTAAACACCCTGGCTTTTGCCCCATGTCCTTTTAGCTGCTCCTCCAATTTCCTATTGAAGACGCGCCCCATAGGGATTGCCTTTCGGGCAAAATTTAGCAAACCCAATAGCGATTGCAATTGTTTCAAGGAAATGCTAACCGATCCCGCAACAGCCCTGACTACTGCCAGCAGCTTAGCAACTTTATCTTGGGGAAAGCGACATTCCGCTGCCACTGTGTCGATTTCAATTCCCAAAAAAAGTTAAGCAGGTACACGGGCCTTGGGTCTTGTCCTCGGCTAGCGGAACTCCAAATTTCACTGTTACTGCTCGCATTACCCTCATTAGGTGCTCGCATTCCCCTGACCCAGCACGGCCTATCAGCAAGAAGTCGTCCAGGTAATGGGCAATCCTCCCCATGCCTGCTGACTCCTCCACCACCCAGTGTAAAAAGGAGCTAAAACATTCAAATAAAGCGCAGGACAAAGAGCAGCCCATGCGCAGGCATCTGTCCACGTAAAATCCCCCATCAAACTTCAAGCCCATCAGCTTGAAGGCAGACGGGTGCAGAGGGAGCAACTGGAATGTGGATTCTATATCCAGCTTCGCCAGCATCGCCCCTCTTCCTGCCGCCTTAACTAGCTCTACCACTTCGTCAAATGATTGATAGTGTACCGAGCTCATTGCCGGATCTATTGCATCATTCACTGAAGCCCCTTTCAGGTACAAAAGGTGGTGTATCAGTCTATATTTCCCAGATTCTTTCTTGGGGACTACCCCCAGTGGGGAGACCACCATATCAGGGAAAGGTTGGCACAAAAATGGGCCTACCACCCTCCCCAAAGCCACTCCTTTGTGTAACTTCTCTCGCACTACCTCTGGGAATTCGTATGCCGACTTAAGGTTGCGATGCACCGTCGATCCCCGCACTGACTGCTGCACTGGAATCTGGAAACCCTGCGTCAGCCCCTCCCACAGCACCCCAGCCGCATCTCAGTCAGGGTAGCGCGCCAGCCACGGGATGATGGCCCCCGCCTTAAGAGGCGTTGGGGCCCTTTCCTCCAAGCCCTCCTCTGGGGGCCCCCTTGTCGCCCCGTTCTCTTTTCGCTTAACGCAATCGATCCCAGAGTGTGGGCCCCCACAGAATTTACAGATGTGCCGAAAGGAGCAACTTGCCCCCCTGTCACATTGCTTATCTTGAAACTTCCAGCATCCCCTGCCTCGTTTCCGTGCCCTCTGCACTGACCTCCCACTCCCTGACCTACTACCCCCAGGTGGGGATGGAGATCGATCCACCTGCAATTTTGACCACAGGTGCATTTCCTGCGTGCCAAAATGCAGTAGTGGGTTTCCCACCATTTTCCTCCTAAAGGCCATATGATAATCTCTCCAAGCTCCTTCCTTGAAGCGCTCATGAACGTACTGAATTGTATCGGCATACTTAAACAAGTTATGTCCCTGGGAAGGCCACCTATCCACATAGCAAGCAGTCAATACCCTAAAACACTTCTGCCACTCCTCAAACGTCTCGGGATGCCTGACCCTTTTAGGGCCAGTACCGTCCTCTGCCTTCTCTTTTTCCCTATATGCCTCCGCTGATAATTCGAAAATATTCACATATCTCCCCTCCTGGATCTTCTTGATAACCTTTGTTTTCAAGTGTCCATAGAGGGAGTGTACCAGACAAGGGTAGGTATCCCCTTGCATGACCACTTTCCGTGACATAGGGAGAGCCGGTGCCCCTCTGCCCGACATCGCTAACTGATTACCACTGGCATCTCAACCCCCCCAACCTTCACCTTTTCCTGCGCAGCAAACATTTTTTTGATCATCCTAAACATACGCTGTTGGCCTTTACCTACTAGCCCTAATGCCTTCCAACTCTCTGAGTCAGACCCACTGGATGAAGTACCCAAATCAGCGTGTGTGTGTATAGGAAATAAAGGCTCACCCATCCCCGCTTGCTGCCCTGCTGCCGCAGAAGTTGATGGCACCTCCTCTTGTGCTGCTGCTGAGACTGGCGCCTGCTGGGTTTCCACCTGCGGTTGCGATGCACCGTCCCTCACTGTGCCACCGGAAGCCCTGGTTGCCATAGTTGCCTGGGAAAAAACAGAAAGATGGGGAGTACTCTGGGAAAAGGATGGTGCCCCAGCGAGGACCCCCTGTTACTCACTCCCCAGCTACCCCCCAAGTTAACTCCTAATGCTGTGGAGACCACCCTCTGCCAATCCACATTCCCAGCTTGAACCCACACCCCTTAAGGGGTCGCCTTGCCCTTGCACCAAGCCAGGACCTGCTCCTGCCCCAATAATCCCCTGATACAAAGTCAATTGACTCAGCACACAACGGTCCCTGTGCCAGCCACTCAAGAGACCCACTCTAGTCTCTAAAGTAATATCCAAACACACTCCAAAAAGAGTAGCAGCAAACAATTGTGTTTATTGGGTACAACACAGCATTAACAGCAACGTTTCGGTATTGCTACCTTATTCATGCTAAACATCATACTGCAATGATTCTATTTAAACCTAAACACCACTAGGTGGCGCTGCAGGTTCAACTTCCTATTAACTCTTTACATCAAAAATATTTTATACATCAAAAAACATTAAAAAACTCTATAATATATTAATTATAATTAAATTACAAAAACAAATATTTATAGAATCATGTTATTTTCTCAAATACAGATTAATTTATGAAAAAATACAAAATTAATTCATAAAAAATTATTATAGAAAGACAGACATATCCAGATCTTTATTTAACCCATTTGGTTCCATAGTGCCTAATTTCCAAATCCAGAAACTTTCTCTCTGTTTAAGGAGAAGTTCTCTATTCCCTAACCTTCTTGGTATTTCTATTTTCTCAATAATTTGAAAGCGCAATTGCCCAATTGAATGGCCCATTTCTACAAAATGTTGTGCTACTGGCGCTTTAAAATTCTTAATTCGAATAGAGCTTTTATGTTCAATTATCCTATCTTTGATAGTTCTGGTCGTCTCTCCGACGTAGCCACGCCCACAGGGGCATTTAATTAAATAAACCACATAAGTGGTTAAGCAAGTATGAAAGCCATTAATTTTAAACTTTTTTCCCGTAGTTGGATGCACAAATGTGGGCCCTTTAATCATGTTGTTACAACAAGAGCATCCCAAACAGGGATAACTCCCTTCATTCTTACTTTTAATGAATTTTTGTGTTGACTTAATATTTGTCCCTATATCTGCTCTAACTAATTGTTGTTTCAAATTAAAACTCTGTTTATACGCTGGCATGGGTAAGTTCTTAAATTCTTTAATTTGGGGGTTACATTCAGAGAGTATAGACCAATGTTTTCTCAAGATATATTGGATTTGGATAGACTGGGAATTAAATTCAGATACAAATATGAGGCGATCCTCTTTATTATTTTCCTTCTGTTTAGTTTTAAGTAAACCTTCTCTAGGAACAGAAAGTGCATGATTAATTTCAGCTTCTAATATATCTGATGGGTATCCTCTTTTAGAAAATCTGTCTGCCATTTCTATCATTCTTTTTCTTACTAGATTTTCATCAGTAATAATTCTGCGGGCTCGTAAGAACTGACTACGGGGAAGAGCCTTCAGGAGGATATCCCTCCTGAAGGCTCTTCCCCGTAGTCAGTTCTTACGAGCCCGCAGAATTATTACTGATGAAAATCTAGTAAGAAAAAGAATGATAGAAATGGCAGACAGATTTTCTAAAAGAGGATACCCATCAGATATATTAGAAGCTGAAATTAATCATGCACTTTCTGTTCCTAGAGAAGGTTAACTTAAAACTAAACAGAAGGAAAATAATAAAGAGGATCGCCTCATATTTGTATCTGAATTTAATTCCCAGTCTAACCAAATCCAATATATCCTGAGAAAACATTGGTCTATACTCTCTGAATGTAACCCCCAAATTAAAGAATTTAAGAACTTACCCATGCCAGCGTATAAACAGAGTTTTAATTTGAAACAACAATTAGTTAGAGCAGATATAGGGACAAATATTAAGTCAACACAAAAATTCATTAAAAGTAAGAATGAAGGGAGTTATCCCTGTTTGGGATGCTCTTGTTGTAACAACATGATTAAAGGGCCCACATTTGTGCATCCAACTACGGGAAAAAAGTTTAAAATTAATGGCTTTCATACTTGCTTAACCACTTATGTGGTTTATTTAATTAAATGCCCCTGTGGGCGTGGCTACGTCGGAGAGACGACCAGAACTATCAAAGATAGGATAATTGAACATAAAAGCTCTATTCGAATTAAGAATTTTAAAGCGCCAGTAGCACAACATTTTGTAGAAATGGGCCATTCAATTGGGCAATTGCGCTTTCAAATTATTGAGAAAATAGAAATACCAAGAAGGTTAGGGAATAGAGAACTTCTCCTTAAACAGAGAGAAAGTTTCTGGATTTGGAAATTAGGCACTATGGAACCAAATGGGTTAAATAAAGATCTGGATATGTCTGTCTTTCTATAATAATTTTTTATGAATTAATTTTGTATTTTTTCATAAATTAATCTGTATTTGAGAAAATAACATGATTCTATAAATATTTGTTTTTGTAATTTAATTATAATTAATATATTATAGAGTTTTTTAATGTTTTTTGATGTATAAAATATTTTTGATGTAAAGAGTTAATAGGAAGTTGAACCTGCAGCGCCACCTAGTGGTGTTTAGGTTTAAATAGAATCATTGCAGTATGATATTTAGCATGAATAAGGTAGCAATACCGAAACGTTGCTGTTAATGCTGTGTTGTACCCAATAAACACAATTGTTTGCTGCTACTCTTTTCCAATAATCCCCTGAGCCATGGAAAATTATGTCTGCCCTTGCTGACTTATGGGGACTGCGGCTGCCTGGCCCCCCAGTGACATAATTGGAGCCATCATCAGCCCTATCTGGCTAGTAGTGACTGTGCTACCCCCTTGTGCCAACCCATACTGCGCCCCTGTATGAGTCACAGCTACTGGAGCCCCAGTCGCCTGCGCCACATTCACACCAGCGTTCAGCCCCATGTTCTGCCATCCACTCACAGACTCAAATGATCTCTGTATAGCCGCGCCCTCAGCGCTTCCTGTATCGAGTCCTCCTGACTGCCGCTGCAAAGTGATGCTGCTTAGGCCTAGTCCTACACTATGCGCCTGCTGTGCTGCCCCCGGGCCCTCTGCCCTGCTACTCATGAACACAACGCTGTCCTCTGGCCCACCCTGTGCCCTCCCTGGAGCCCCATCCTCACCCCGGAGCCTCCCCAACTTACTGGGGGCTCCGTGTGAATAGACGCTCCTGCTGCGTTGCCTGCGCCTTCCTCTGCCTCGTTCCGAGTCCACGTCCGACGATGACGACGTACGTGACACGTCATCGAAGGAGGCGTGTCCCGGTCCGGGCCTATGCGCCCTCACACTTGTAAGTGAGCCTGAGAGTTCCCCCCCGCGACCACGGCCCTCCGGAACAGGCCCCGCCCCCACCACATGGGGCGACAGTGACCGGGCCAGCACCAGAAGGGCCGCGATGGTATCCGGGGGGATTGCTGCCAATTGAGCTAGGCCGGAATCCTCCAGTTGCTCCTGTGGGGCGGCGAGTGCCCCCACGTGCTGTGCCTGTATCTCCAATGCCCCTGTAGCTTGAGTGAGGCCTGTACAGGTCCCTCTCCCATCCAATCCGGCCCTACTGGGCCCTGGAAGCACCTCAGTATTATAGCTTGGGGCAGACTTAGCATTTTTGGGCCTTTTTGGGCCCTTTCCTTTCCCCCCTCCACCCCTGGCACTAACTATATGAGAAACTGGGGACCTAGTTAGGGGGGTAGGCGGTACAACCTCCTCAGAACTGTCCCTGCTCTCTCCCGCAGGCCTCCGGACACCAGCTGGACCCGATTCCTCCTCTCTGAACCTCCTGGGCCTAACTGAAGCTCTCCTGGAACGCTCCATCTCAAGACAGAAAATTCTCTCGAAGTCTGGAAGCAGGAAAAGAGGCCGAGACCACTGCAGCATGGACCTATAAAGGTAAGCACACTCTCCGCCCCTCATATTGCAACAAAGTAACAACATTTTCCCTGCAAACTCCAGACTTCTAATCAGTTAACCCTTAGTTTTGTTACAGTCCCACTAGAGGGCCCTCCACTGTCATTTTTTTGTTTTTGGTTTAGTTCTCAATAAAGCAGCATAAATAAAGAAAATACCATTTTCATTTTTTATTTATTCTTTCAAACACTAATATATATGCATACGTGTATATATATATATATATATATATTGTGACGTGCAGTAATAGGAGGCAAGGGAGGCAGTGCCTCCCCTGTCAAATCAGAAAAAAAAGTTTTTAAAATGATTAATTAAAAATAAAAAAGTTGAGTGGTTTTCTGTTTATTTTTATTTTTTTTACCATGCCCCCCCCTTCCCCCTTTTCGCCAGCGCAGATGTGATCCAAATATCCCATATAGCATAATATATAATTCATTGCATTTATCATCCGTGTTGTGCAATCAAGAGGCAGTGAGGCGTTCAGCTGCCCTCCATAGATTGCGCAACATGGATGCTGAGAGTGTTCTTAGCTCACTATGAGCTAGCGCCACCCAGTGGTGTCTTACCGGGCCCATACCACGCTCCAATAGAGGCGGTTCTCAAAACCGCCTCTATGATGGAGCTAACCAGACAGCCAATCAGCATCTGCGCTGCCAGGGAGGCGTGCCGGGTTTTGTTGAGAGACGTCAGACTGTTACTTGCGTTGTTGGCGGGAACAGTAGTGTCATGTCAGTGAAGCAGGAGGGAGCTGGAAGCCTGGAACTTGTGCCTGCCGAGTCCTCAGCACATGTAAGTGAGTGACTGTGTCCTTCCTGTCTGTGTCGTTGTCGCCGTTGCAGCAGGAGAGAGCTGACTGGTCTGAGAGAGAGCGAGTAGTGTCATGTCAGTGAAACAGGAGGGAGCTGGAAGTCTGGAACTTGTGCCTGCCGAGTCCTCAGCACATGTTAGTGAGTGACTGTGTCCTTCCTGTCTGTGTCGTCGTCGTCGCCATTGCAGCAGGAGAGAGCTGACTGGTCTGAGAGAGAGCGTGAGGGTGTCAGACAGTTACTGACTTGTGGTTAAAAAAAACAGGTGATGTGTTAGTTTTAAAGACCTTCTGGGGACTTATGAAAATTTATAATATTAAGGGCAGTTGTTGGATATGGATTATGAGGATATATAAATAATGAACATTTAAATTATAGTCTCCACTCTTGTATTTGCTCAGAAAGTCAGTTGGCAACCTGCTAATAGTAATTTACAGGGTTTTTTAGCAAATAAATCTCAACTGTTAATAATTCTGAGATGCACTTTTCCTGTTAAGGTATTTGTATGTTTTCTTTGCTTAAACATTTAAGCATGGACACAGTCTCTTGCATTGAGAGTTTTCACAATATAAATATATGTGGTGTTTAGTGGACTAGTCCGGATCTCAGTTGCCCACACCCAGACCAGTGACCAACTGCCCATTACAGTAATACCAGCAATTTGAGCAAAGTATGCTATCTGTCTTATTGCCTTCCTTTTAAGCACTCTCTTAGTAGTTAGAGCTGAGCCTGTGTCTGTTAGTGTAAGTGTTAGCATTAGCAAGCAGATTTAATTGTTTAATAACAAATTATATAAGTAAAACATAGCAGCCACCATTATATGGATATACCTCACATCACAGCATGAACCTTTGATATCCATATAATAGTGCCTGCTATGTTTTACTTATATAATTTTATCAAGCAATCTGTGATTCTGCTAATGCTAACAACTATTATTAGAGACCATAATTAAAATAATAATAGCTGTTAGCATTAGCAGATTCACAGATTGCTTAATAAAATTATATAAGTAAATCAGCCACCCCTATATGGATATCAAGGACTGTGTGAGATATTTTAACATCACAGGACAGATTTCACTGCTGAGTTTCTTTTTAACTTGAGTCTGTTTTTGGTGACCATTATTCATGTCCCATGTGTGTTTAACCCCTGCTCTGCTGACAACAGTTTGTCTGAGCCCTGAGGCATATGTGTACGCTGTACACTGTACAGTTAATCCAGTAATGATACTTTTTGTTTAGTTTATGATGTGTAAAGAGCTTCCATAGGAAAAAATATTATTTAACTGTTGGTAGCTAGAGAGAATACTGAGATAGGCATTTATTTGTTTGTGATTTTATGTGTGTTCTGTATGTCAGTAACCTGCAGCAGCTGTGTTATTTGTTACTGCAGTTTGAGTCAACTTAATCCTTTGCAGAGATAGATATTGGTAGGGTGCACTCACCATTGTTTTTAAGCCTCTCTTTTTCATGGTTATTTGCTTTAATTAGGTACAATTTTTTTATGTCTGTTCAGTTAGAGGATGCAGTATCTCTTTTTATTTTTATTTTTATTTTTCTCTGTGTCTCCATTTATTTAAAGCCTGCTGTTAACTTGTAATTCACAAATCAATTGAACGATTTTTTGCATTGTGTTTTTAATATGTGCTGCTTTTATACAAGTTTATATTAATTAAAGGAGATAATGAGTCATTTAAAAAATATATGTAATTATTGCAGTTGTTAAATGTTTTGAGAAATAATGCCACTGTACAGTAACTGGTTAAACACATAGTCACAGGACATTCAAAATTAAACTTTCATGATTGAGGTAAGCTAGTTTAAGATACTTTTCCAGTTATTTATATTTGGAAAATTAGCTTTCACTTAACTATTACTGGCCCCATGTCAGCAAATCAAATCAGTTTTTGAAAGGAACATGAAAGTCATAATTACATTTCCATCATTCAGATAGAAATTGCACACAAAAAAAACCAAACTTTCTATTTTAATTTTATTATTATACTTTGGTATATTATACCAAAGGATACTTCATTATTTTGGTATCCTTTGTTGAAGAGCATACCTAAGTGGGATGTGCACGTGCATTTCTTGGGCACCATATTGCAGCAGCTGTGTTGGCAGTATTGATAACTTGTCCTTTATGTAAAATTTGTATGGTAAATTATTTCTATTTTTACAACAAAGTAGTGAGAAGAGAAGAGATTGTGTATCATTCTAATTGCTTAGTAACTGGCACTGTGCCACAGAATTGTGTGAGTGTGTGTGTCAGTGAGTAGAGTATGTGTGATTTATTCTCCAGGTAATCAACACATTTCATATGAGCTGGTGCTTTAGTGCAGTGTTTCTCAACCATGGTACTTAAGTACCCCCAACAGGCCAGGTTTTTATTATAGCTGATTCAGTGCACAACTGAAGTAATCAGCTGACATGTTTACTAACTTGCTCTCACCCATCAGCTGATTATTTCACCCATGCACTGGTTTAACTATAATTAAAACCTGCCCTGTTGGGGGTACTTGCAGCCCGCTGTATATGTGTTTCTCCGTCGTATCATATCTAGTGCCTTACCAGCCTCTGACCTTACCGCACGTCACTGTAAAATATATATATATATATATATATATATATATATGTGTGTGTGTGTGTGTGTGTACATCTGTAGTTATGTATTTATGTGTTTTACTGTATATTTACTGTGCATATTTAACATTCCGATGTCCTTAACATACAGGACAATGTTATTTTCATTGTAAATACATATTTTTATATATATCTTTATATACCTAAACTTAGATATCTATTCCTATAGACATATAGATATAGACATATAATATAGGTATAGATATCTATTTTACATTAACATTATCATATATATTGTGTATATATATATATATATATATATATATATATATATATATATTATACATAAATACATATTTAATAATAAAAATTTAATTTTGTTGTATGTAAAGAACATAGAAATGTCCAATAATGCAATTTGTTTTGCGATTTGTAATTTTTATTATTAAATATATATTTCTCTCTCTCTCTCTCTCTCTCTCTCTCTCTCTCTCCCTCTCTCTCTCTCTCTCTCTCTCTATATATATATATATATATATATATATATATATATATATATATATATATATATATATATGTGTGATACTGTTAATGTAAATTATATATCTATTCCTATATGTCTATAGGAACAGATATACAAGTATAGGTATATACACACACACACATATATATATATATATATATATATATATATATATATATATATATTTACAATAAAAATTACGTTCTTCTGTATATGAAGAACACTGGAATGTGAAATATTCATAACTGCTGTCAATTTAGCGTGAGTGATAGGTGTTAGGTCTTTTTCTTCTGCTCTTTCCATTGTCTTCTATAAGGAGAATAGATTAATGCGGTCACGATATTTGATTAGCGTGCTTTGGGTAACCTTTTTACTTTCAACCTGTAATACGCTCAAACTGACGCACAAAAAAAGCTTACTTCTAGCAAAGTTGACGCTTGAGCAGGAGCACTAAATAGAGCTCCACTTGTAATCTGGCCCTTTATATTTTAAAGAAATCTGGCTTATAAAATGGTCCTAAATAATACTCCGTGTCACAGTTAGCATTTTAACAAGCAATACCTCTTGTTCAGTGTTTGCAGTTTGGTTGATACAGAGCTTTTTCTCTCCACACCATTGCAAAAAATGCACATACTTAGTTATGGTAATTATTCAATCCAATCAATGGAGCCAACACCCATCCTCACTTCTGATTGGTTACTCTCATTAACAAATCAAAATAACTATGTTTAATTTCTTACATATGTGAGGGAAACCTATTCCATCCAATGAATGGAGCCAAGAGCCATCCTTACTTCTGATTGGTTACTCTCATTAACAAATCAAAATAACTATATTTAATTTCTTATATATATGAGGGAAACCTTTTCAATACAATGAATGGAGCCAAGAGCCATCCTTACTTCTGACTGGTTACTCTCATTAACCAATCAAAATAACTATGTTTAATTTCTTATATATAGGAGGGAAACCAAGCTAAAGCCATTGCTACAACTAGATATGAAGGTACAGCACAGAGCGATATTTATTTTAAGGATTATTGAATGTTTTTGTTTTTTATTTGGCGGGTTAGGTATTGGGAAGTAGATTCATTGTTAAAGAGATGTTTTCAATGGGGGTGGATAATGATTATTTTGTGATAGAGGGGTTTATGGAGAGGGTTGGTTACAGTTAAAGTTATGTGTGTCTTGGTTAACTTTATAAGAAGAGAATATCAGATTGCGCTACAGTTAGTATTGATTTAAGGGGACCAGGTTAACACAAATTAAGCTAATAGTAGTCTGAGGCCACATTTTCAATATTATATTTATAATTTAATTTACTCTGCTATCATTAATTATTAAGATTATTTGACAATGTATGTTACAATGTTTATCAGCCAGTGAACCATCTGCCAGTACAAACAAGATGAGCATTTACTTTTTGTTAGTGTTAATATAAATGCCACAGGCTCTACTAAACCTTTTATCATTTGTTTTCTTTACATGTAATGCTTCTTCATATGCATGATACAAATGGTGCTCAGTTCTCCTTTTAATAGCACGTAGGTTATCCAGTTAGTGAAATACTATGATTTATTAACACAAAGGGTTCCATGTATGAGCGCTGCTTTGGAACCCTTGGGGGCAGACTTGCTCGTGACCACTGCTTCATCCTCAGAGGTGATGGAGATAAGTCCCCCTGAACATGTTCCTCAAGGTGATTATCGGGCTCTGCTTTTACACGATTGGCCGATGCACAATCTTGTGCCATAGAGTTTGTGGGCAGTGGTTGTAAAGTGTCCACTGCTCATTACCTGTGAAGATATGGGGAGAGGTTCCCAAACCACACATTAGTACATCAGACACAAAGTGTAGGTCATAAAGCCGATTGTTATTTTTCTTTAAATGTTCTGGCATGAAGACCTTTAAGCACGCCTGTGATGACTGACATTTAATGTCAGGAGAGACCTCTAAGGAATGGGGATTGAGGGAATAATATAAAGATTGTGGGAGAGAGATAGGAAAGGAAAGGAGATGCTAAACTAAAGAAAATAAAAATGTAAGGAGGGAAGCAGAAAGAAGATAATGTGAAAAAAGAATTGTGCAGAAAGAGGGAACCAGATAAAAAAACAGGGATGTCTTATAATAATTTCTGTACAGCTGGAGCACTATGAGAGGCCTATTTAACATAGGTCTTGCGGACCTGATCCGACAGTGTGGATCAGGTCCTCAAGACCTCGCTGAATGCAGAGAGCAATACGCTCTCCGTATTCAGCATTGCACCAGCAGCTCACAAGAGCTGCTGGTGCAACGCTGCCCCTTGCAGACTTGCGGCCAATCGGCCGCCAGCAGGGTGGTGTCAATCAACCCGATTGTACTCGATCGGGTTGAATTGTGGCGATTCCTGTCCGCCTCATCAGAGCAGGTGGACAGGGTTATGGAGCAGCGGTCTTTAGACCGCTGCTTCATAACTAGTGTTTCTGGCGAGTCTGCAGGCTCCCCAGAAACACGGGGCGTCAAGCTCCATTCGGAGCTTGATAGATAGGCCCCTGAGTCTTCAGCTTCTTACGGTTGTGCTGTAATCTTTCTCCTCTCGTTTTACTGAACGCACAAGGATAATAGGATAGAATGTGTATGGTGTGTGTGTTGTATGAGAGTGCATTTTATGTGTGTGGTGTGTGTGTGCTGTATCAGAGTGTGTGTTGTATGAGAGTGTTTGTTTTGTATGAGTGTGTATTATATAAGAGTGTGTGTTGTATGAGAGTGTTTGTTTTGTATGAGTGTGTATTATATAAGAGTGTGTGTGGTGTGTGCTGTATGTGAGTGTGTAGAGTATGTGGTATGTGTGTTGTATGAGAGTGTGTTCTGTATGTGAGTGTGTGTGTTGTATCAGAGTGTGTGTTGTATGAGAGTGTTTGTTTTGTATGAGTGTGTATTATATAAGAGTGTGTGTGGTGTGTGTTGTATGAGAGTGTGTGTGGTGTGTGCTGTTTGAGAGTGTGTGTGTTGTATGAGTGTGTATTTTATGAGAGTGTGTGTGTGTGCTGTATGTGAGTGTGTGTGCTGTATGTGAGTGTGTGTGTTGTATGTGAGTGTATGGCGTGTGAGTGTTGTATGAGAATGTGTGTGGTGTGTGTGTTGTATGATAGTGTGGGTTGTATGAGAGTGTGTGTGTTGTATGAGATTTTTTTTATGAAAGTGTGTGTGTGCTGTATGTGAGTGTGTGGTGTGTGTGTTGTATGAGAATGTGTGTGGTGTGTGTGTTGTATGATAGTTTGTGTTGTATGAGAGTGTGTGTGCTGTATGTGAGTGTGTGTGCTGTATGTGAGTGTGTGTGGTGGGTGTGTTGTATGAGAGTGTGTGCTGTATGTGAGTGTGTGGTGTCTGTGTGTGTGTGTTGTATGAAAGTGTGTGCTGTACGTGAGTGTGTGTTGTATGAGAATGTGTATGGTGTGTGCGTTGTATGACAGTGTGTGTTGTATGAGAGTGTATTTTATTAAAGTGTGTGTGTGGTGTGTGTTTGAGAGAGTGTGTGTTATATGAGTGTGTATTTTATGAGAGTGTGTGTGTGCTGTATGTGAGTGGGTGGTGTGTGTGTTGCATGTGAGTGTGTGGTGTGTATAATAAAGTATGCACACACTTTAGTTCCTTTTTCCAAAACTTACAGCTATCCTATTGTATATTACTTCAGACATTTTCAGACCAAGCATAAAAATAGGGTTATAAAGCTAAGTGGTATCATGGCACTGGGTCTTGGGAAAAAAGTTTGAAGAACCCTGCTCTAGAGTAAAGTTAGTATGAAATGTTGGTTGTTGAGATGTTTCTAGTAGGTGCATGCTTGATATTATTTTATAGATGCCTAGTCAGGCTGATGTTTGTGTTTTTTTTATAAAATCAGGAAATGATACCTTATAAAATTCAGAAAAAAAAACAAAAAGGGAAAAACGTAAATATGTTTCAGAATTTCTACAACCTTAAAGGAACAGTAAAGTCATAATTAGACATTTATGATTTAGATGGAGCATACCATTTTAAACAACTTTCCAATTTACTTCTATTATTTAATTTGCTACATTCTCTTGTTATCCTTTGCTGAAAGGTTTATCTAGGAAAGCTCAGGAGCAGCAAAGATCCTAGGTTCTAGCTGCTGATTGATGGCTGTATATATATATATCACCCATGTGTTCAGTTAGAAACCACTAGTGCATTGTTGCTCCTTCAACAAATGATACCAAGAGAATGAAGCAAATTAGATAATAGAAGTAAACAGGAAAGTTTAAAATTTTATGTTCTAGCTTAATCATGAAAGGAAATGTTTGGGTTTCATGTCCCTTTAAGTTTCTACCTTAATATTGAAAATAACTGTTCCTAGTTACTAACAAAATGGCCTTTATCTTGATATTAGAACTTTGGACAGTAATTAATCATGTGAAGGCTTGAGGCTCACAGTAGCATCTTAGCTGTCACTGATCAGTCTTATCTCTCTACAAGCATTTATATTGATGATGCACATTATTATTATTAGATTTTATTTATAAAGCGACAACACATTCTGCAGTGCTGACCACGGGTACAAAAGATAAAACGGTGATACAATATTTGTAAGAGACAGGACAAACAAATACAGGAGGAACAGATGGGCAAATTCCCAGGGAAACTTAAAATCTAGAAGGGAACATGATAAATGTATATCTTTATCATCAAATACATTTTCTTAGATTTCCCTTCGACAACATGGCTTATCCCTGGTGTTCTGTCATTGTTTTATTTGAGAAAATCTCCAAAAAGTGAGATAAATCTCAGCTATCAATAGGGGAGGGGGACGCACAATAGCAATAACAGCTCCTATAATCAAACAAATGTTGTACAGACAAAAATAGTATTAACGACAGTGGTAATAGGTATCCCCTGAATAAGGAAAACAAAAAATACAAACTTTGGTTAAAGGGGTAGTCCAAAAAGTACTAGATAATGAAAATTCAGATAATAATCGCTCCACTGACATAGGTAATTATTTGGTCACATACTCCATTACAGTGTCATAGCTAATTAATTTTTTAAATTCAAACACAGTAATTTAGTAAGACACACTAGCTGTACCAATATTTCGCTTCTGTGAGTTATATATCTATTACGGTGCATGGTATTGGTTTTCATTATCTTATGGTGTATTTTTACTTTGGGAGTTTGTGTTATATATGTGGGCCATCTAATCTTGAAGGGCATTGGTAGTCGGTAGTATTATGTGAGATATGTGGACACTATGCGGCATATTTATCAAGCTCCGTATGAAGCTTGATGCCACATGTGAAGCACAGCCGCTCCATAACCTGTCCGCCTGCTCTGAAGCGGCGGACAGATATCGTCAGAAATCAACCCAATCGAATACGATCGGGTTGATAGACACCCCCTGCTAGCGGCCAATCTGCAGGGGGCGGCATTGCACCAGCAGTTCACAAGAACTGCTGATGCAATGATAAATGCCGACAGTGTATGCTTTCGGCATTTATCGATGTGCAGCGGACATAATCCGCTATATCGGATCATGTCCATTAGCACCATAATAAATAGGCCCATATATCACACATTGCTACACATAATTTATACACTACTATAAGACTAAATTGAGCATGGCACGTTATGTAGTTACTTAGGCTTGATTGGCTTATACATGAGAAAACATTATCCAGTTGGTTGCGAGTACGTATGAGATACACTTTATATCGTTAGGGTATATAGATTCACTATTTAGTATTTTTAGTCAATTACATATGTTTTTATTGCAACTATTTGTATCAAGCTCTTTATGTTATATTTTTATATACACTTCTTTTTCATGTTGGATATATCTGGAATATCTTGGTTCTTTGTTTACGAGTTCTACTTTTTATACGTCTCACGGACCTCTGTGGGTGGGGTTTGTGGATCCATAAACTTGCTGAGGTATGATGGATGTATATATTAGAGCACATTAACCTATTGGTGGTGTGTATTCACTATTAAGAGTTTTAAGTAATCATATTTTAATTGCAACTATTTGTATCAAGCCCTCTGTATTATATCTTTATAAACACATTTTTTTAATGTTGGATATATCCAGGAGATCTTGGTCCTTCATTTTTATTGTTTCACTACATACTTAGTATACACAGATGGGATCAATATGCTTGCTTAGACAAAGGCAAATAATTGATTTGTACAAACTCCAAATGGGAGTAACTTGATCTGATTGGTAGCTTATTCTTATTCTTTCTTTGGCCATTTTAATTATTGTTAATATGTCTGATGATGAAACATTGTTGCTGATCATTTTAATAAATCAATTGTATTTACATTGAACCTTGACTATTTATGAGCTTCAGCTACTGAGTTCAGTCGACTGACATATCGGCTGATTCCTGTGTTCCTGTGAACCTGATGACCAGAGATCAGCAATGGTTTGCTGTAAATATCCAGCATGCGCTTTATAGCACTATAGGGTGCCCTTTCCAAATGTGAGTACCCTGTTTTGGTTGTATAACAAATCTACAAATAATTTAGCAAAATGCTGCTGCCATAGAGTACAAAAGACATGGGCACACTCCTGAGCTCCTTATGAGCCTACCTAGTTTTATTCTTCAATAAAAGATACCAAGAGAACTAAACAAATTTCATAATGGAAGTAATTTGGAAAGTTGTTTAAAATTGCTGCTCTATCTGAATCATGACAGTTTCATTTTAACTTTACTGTCCCTTTAACCGGTGAGCACTACTGGAGAGAATTGAATTATTGCTCCCACACAGGGGTTCTTAGATATAGCTGTATCCTCCTGGTTTCTCTGTTCATAGCCTGACAGCATTTACTTCTCCAGTCTATTCTGTGGTGGGAACCAGTTGTTTAACCCTTGCAGTGCTGAGATGCTGACAGCAATATTTAAAAGGTAAAGCGAAGCAATATATCATACAGTATGTCATTATCTTATATTCTTATAAATTAATTTTCAGAGACAACTGTAATTCAACCAATGGGCTCCTTTTATCAAGCAGCAGTTGCCTATCATTTCAAGATCGCCTGACACGAAAGTTAAAAAGCGGTAGTTGCACCTTAAAGGGATGATTGACAGCCGATCAGAATGATTGACAGCCCCTGCTAGAGACCGATCGGCCGCCAGTGAGCAGAGGGTGGAATTCCACAAACATTTCTGGTGAAAGCTTGTGCAATAATTAATGCGGACATCGTATGCAGTCTGCCCAAAGCTACAGCAAATCATGTCTGTTGGACCATTGTTATATAGAGCCCAATGTCTCTTCATAACATAAAACCTTAATTCCCCTTTTCATTTTACAAATAATAATTAAATATTATGTCTATTTAACTCCTTAGCTGCTGAACTGCATTACAACATATTGTGTAGATATGTATTTCCTCCTTTGCTAGAAACCTAGGAGTTAAACATTCTTAATAAACTCGCGCATATGAGTCTCTGAGAAACACACAATATATATATATTTTGTACCGATAACAATTTTCTAGTTTATAAAATCTTGCCCTGGTTATGTCAGTATTTATTGCGTCCAGTGAGTTGATGGATTTCATCCAGTTTTAGCTAAACATATCTTTAAAATCTGGATTTGAGCAGTTATTTTCTTTTCCCAGAATAACAAATAAAATCTGTATTTTTGTTTTTCCCAGTGGCGTAATGGAATCCAATACCGCACTATCATACAGTTGATATGCACCTCTAATTATGATGATTAATGACTTTCATTTACACAGAGAAAATTTCTAGCAAGATTTCACTTGTCAAAGTCGTACTCTGCAGTCTTTGGATACCATCCAAGCTTCTGTTTCTTGCGTAAGAATTTCAGAAAGCATGAAATGCTAGGCAGAACCCCCCCCACACGCACACACAAATTACTGTGCCCAGCAAAATCCTGTGCGCTTCTAAGATTGAATGCCCAGTGCCACTTAAAATTGAAACAATTTAGTGGCATAATTAACATTTGAAACATAAGTAAACAGCATTCTTGTTTAATCTAATCTAAAAATATCACATTGTTACTTATTGCTTCTTTTTTGTTTCATCTACTTTTTAATTACAGTGGAACTAGTATTTAAATTATATGTGGTCCATTCATATTATTTATAAAGGCACCATATTTTAAAATTTAAGTTACGCAGCAGGCATGTTGTAGGAAAAAAATAATATATCACAACATTAACTCAACTTAAAAAAATATCACACTACATTTGCATATCAACTTATCTGATGAAGAAGTCACGTACAAGGGGGATATTTATCAAGCCGTCAACCGCAAATACGCGGGAATTCCGCAGTGTAATTGTGGCAAGCTTGATTCAACCTAGTTATCAAAGCCTACAGACCGGCAAAATTTGAAATCTGTGACGTAACATACGATCCGCCGGTCTCAATCCGACACAGATCGGCACTATTTAACACTTTTTCAAAGTTATCAAATAGTTAACAGGTACGCTCGCGGCTATTCTGGCCCAGCGTACCTGGTTTTCAATCCACCACCCTGGAGGCTGTGGATTCCATAGGAATCAATGAGAGTCTGAAAGCAGCGAAAGCTTATGTTCGATGCTGCCAGATATCCCATTGATTTATATGGTTGAAAACAAGTTACGTTTACACCTAACACCCTAACATAAACCCCGAGTCTAAACACCCCTAATCTGCTGCCCCGACGGCCACAGCCTAAATAAAATTATTAACCCCTATTCCACCGCTCCTGGACCCCCCTGCTGCCACCTAAATAAATGTATTAACCCCTATTCCACCGCTCCCGGACCCCCCTGCTGCCACCTAAATAAATGTATTAACCCCTATTCCGCCGCTCCCAGACCCTGCCACCACCTAAAGAAACGTATTAACCCCTAAACCTCTGGCCTCCCACATCACTACCATTAACTAAACCTATTTACCCCTAAACCACTACCCCCCACATCACCATAAACTAAATTAAGATATTAACCCCTAAACCTAACAACCGCTAACTTTACATTAAAATTACAACATCCCTATCTTATAATAAATTAAAACTTACCTTTAGAATTAAAATAAACTATATTAAACTATTAATTAACCTGCCCTAACTATTATACTACAATTACATTAAACTAGCCATTAAATTAACTATATTATATATTAAAAAACCCTAACCCTTCTCAAATTATTTAAATATACTATTAAAAATGACTAAATTACAAAAAAACAAACACTAAGATACAAAAACAAACAAATACTAAGGTACAAAAAACCCCCCACAATATCAAACATAAAAATGAATTATTTAATAGCCCTATCAAAATAAAAAGCCCCCCCCAAAGTAAACCCTCCCAGCCTACAATAGACTACCAATGGCTCTTAACCCCTTAATGACCGCAGCACTTTTCCATTTTCTGTCCGTTTGGGACCAAGGCTATTTTTACATTTTTGCGGTGTTTGTGTTTAGCTGTAATTTTCCTCTTACTCATTTACTGTACCCACACATATTATATACCGTTTTTCTCGCCATTAAATGGACTTTCAGAAGATACCATTATTTTCATCATATCTTATAATTTACTATAAAAAACATTATAAAATATGAGGAAAAAATGGAAAAAAACACACTTTTTCTAACTTTGACCCCCAAAATCTTTTACACATCTACAACCACCAAAAAACACCCATGCTAAATAGTTTCTAAATTTTGTCCTGAGTTTAGAAATACCCAATGTTTACATGTTCTTTGATTTTTTTGCAAGTTATAGGGCCATAAATACAAGTAGCACTTTGCTATTTCCAAACCACTTTTTTTTCAAAATTAGCGCTAGTTACATTGGAACACTGATATCTTTCAGGAATCCCTGAATATCCATTGACATGTATATATTTTTTTTTCAAAGACATCCCAAAGTATTGATCTAGGCCCATTTTGGTATATTTCATGCCACCATTTCACCGCCAAATGCGATCAAATAAAAAAAATTATTCACTTTTTCACAAATTTTTTCACAAACTTTAGGTTTCTCACTGAAATTATTTACAAACAACTTATGCAATTATAGCATAAATGATTGTAAATGCTTCTCTGGGATCCCCTTTGTTCAGAAATAGCAGACATATATGGCTTTGGCTTTGCCTTTTGGTAATTAGAAGGCTGCTAAATGCCACTGCGCACAATACGTGTATTATGCCCAGCAGTGAAGGGGTTAATTAGGGAGCATGTAGGGAGCTTCTAGGGTTAATTTTAGCTTTAGTGTAGTGTAGTAGACAACCCCAAGTATTGATCTAGGCCCATTTTGGTATATTTCATGCCACCATTTCAGCGCCAAATGCGATCAAATAAAAAAAAAAGTTAATTTTTTTCACAATTTTAGGTTTCTCACTGAAATTATTTACAAACAGCTTATGCAATTATGGCACAAATGGTTGTAAATGCTTCTCTGGGATGCCCTTTGTTCAGAAATAGCAGACATATATGACTTTGGCGTTGCTTTTTGGTAATTAGAAAGTCGCTAAATGCTGCTGCGCATCACACGTGTATTATGGCTAGCAGTGAAGGGGTTAATTAGGTAGTTTGTAGGGAGCTTGCAGGGTTAATTTTAGCTTTAGTGTAGAGATCAGCCTCCCACCTGACACATCCCACCCCCTGATCCCTCCCAAACAGCTCCCTTCCCTCCCCCACCCCACAATTGTCCCCGCCATCTTAAGTACTGGCAGAAAGTCTGCCAGTACTAAAATAAAAGTTTTTTTTTTTTTTTGTAAAGAAAAAAAAAGCATATTTACATATGCTGTGTTTAGGAACCTCCCTGATCCCCCCAAAACAGCTCTCTAAGCCTCCCCCTCAGCCTTATTGGGGGCCATCTTGGGTACTGGCAGCTGTCTGCCAGTACCTTGTTTGCACAATCAAATGTTTATTTTTTTTATTTTTTTTTTATTTTTTCTGTAGTGTAGCTCCCCCCCCCCCCACGGACCAACCCCCACCACCTTAATGACACCTAAGGGTTTTATTTTTTACATTAAATGTCCCACTTTTATTTTGTTTTGGGACACATTTTTTCTGTAGTGTAGCAGTTCCCACCCGCTACCACCCCGTGCACGCGCCCGCCCCTGCCCCCTCGTGCACGTGCGCGCGCCCGCGCGCTCCCCCGGACTTCCCCGCCCACGATCCCGCCCCCCTCCACATGACCAGGGCCATCGATGGCCGCCACCCACCTCCCACACCGGCTCCCACCCACCAACGAAACCGGCCATCGATGTCCTGTGCAGAGAGGGCCACAGAGTGGCTCTCTCTGCATCGGATGGCTGTAAAAGGTGATTGCAGGATGCCTCCATATCGAGGCATCACTGCAATAACCGGAAAGCAGCTGGAAGCGAGCAGGATCGCTTCCAGCTGCTTTCCACACCGAGGACGTGCAGGGTACGTCCTCAGGCGTTAACTGCCTTTTTTCTGAGGACATACCCTGCACGTCCTCGGTCATTAAGGGGTTAAAATGGCCTTTTGCAGGGCATTGTCCCAAAAAAAATCAGCTCTTTTACCTGTAAAAAAAATACAAACACCCCCCAACAGAAACACCCACCACCCACCCAACCAACCCCCCCAATAAAAAGCCTATCTAAAAAACCTAAGCTCCCCATTGCTCTAAAAAGGGTATTTGTATGGGCATTGTCCTTAAAAGGGCATTTAGCTCTTTTACCTGCCCAGACCCTACTCTAAAAATAAAATCCACCCAAAAAACCCTTAAATAAACCTAACACTAACTCACAACGATCCACTTACAGTTTTTGAAGTTCCGTTTGAAGGATTCATCCAGCCGGCAAGAAGTCTTCATCCAGCCGACCTCTTCAATCTTCATCCATCCGGCAAAGTCTTCATTCATGCGGTGTCAGGGTGCCAGGAATCAGACTGAGACGAGAAGTGCAAAAATAATCACATCTTTATTATTAGCAAAAAATAATAAAATGTCCACAAGTCAAATAACAAGCCAGGAATCAAAACCAGAGCTGGTAGTCAGACGAGCCAAGTCAGGAGCCAAAGCGAGTAGTCAGACGTGCCGGAATCAGGAACAAGGAGAAAAGCAGAGTCAGGAACAAGCCACGGATAGGAACCAGGAGAGACGTCAGACAGCCAAGTAATACACAGGAGCTCTCACAAACAGATCTGAGACAACGCAAGGGCAAGCATACTGAACAGAGGCCCTTTAAATAATAAGTGATGAAATCACAATTCTGAGACTGCATCCTGTCTCACACAGATGATGTACACCAGTCTGGCCATAAAAGGAAGTGCAGGAAATAAGCAGCATCACAGTATGCACAGTCAGCAAGAGAGGTGAGTAAAATGGCTGCCAGCAGCACATTGCAAACAAAACAGGGAAAAAACCCTGACAGTACCCTCCCCTCAATGACCCCTCCCCCACGGGAGGACTAAAGGCTTATTGGGGAAACGGGTATGGAAGGCAGGGAGGAGGGCGGGAGCATGAACATCAGAGGAGGGAACCCATGAACGGGACTGTAGCCCCTCCAGTGAACCAAATACTGTACGCGGCCCCTGTACATACGAGAGTCAATAATGCTGCTGATACTCCTCATGGTTGTCAACAAAGATAGGACAGAGACGAGGCAGCACAGTGGTAAACCGATTACAAACCAATGGTTTCAAGAGAGAGACATGAAAAACATTGGAGATGCGCATTGCAGGAGGAAGGTCAAGAGCGTAGGCCACAGGATTGACCTGTCGGAGTTTTTGAAAAGGAAGATAAAGAGAAAATGTACTGGCTCTAACAGCTATGGTATGTGATCAGGAAATAAATGAGTAATTCTCAAATATGCGAGAGGGAGTGATTACACCCAAAAGGAAATGGGAAATATATATTATACTTTTTAATGTAACAATAGTGAGTATAAATGGAATTTTCCCACAAGTAGTAACAATGCTCTATCTAAAAAAATGAAGACACAGGTCAAATATTAAAAAAACCTAAATATTTATTTAATATAATCAGATAAAAAATTATAAAACCCTAAAATATGATTGCACAAATGGTGTCTGGTGTGAAGGTGGATAAAATTATATAACCTAGCTCTAAGGATGAGCTCGAACAAGCAAATTACAATAGGTAGGTATTATAAAACTATCCTATACACTGGTACCAGGCTAATCCTAGATCAAAAATAATAACAATAATCACAATTGAGGTCACAGAGCTCTGACTAGAGCTAAGAGCATCTAAGTAAAAAATATGTCAACTCATATATAAATAAAAATAACAAGCTTAAAAATCAAGTACAGAGTAATGCTAGCTGACTGGACGTCCAGTTAAAATAATAAAATACAGCTGGGTTTTTAGCCAGATTGAAAATGAAATTAGATTACACTAGCAAACTGATGTAAAAGTTTTTTTTTTTTTTTTTTAAATTTACACTAATGTTACACCAGATAGGAGTGGTGGCACAGAGCAATTAATCACAGTATATGCTGTGAGCCTGGCACACAGGACTGGTGGAAAATGAAAATAGATTACACTAGCAAACTGATGTAAAAGGTTTATTTTAAAATTTACACTAATGTTACACCAGATATCAGTGGTGGCACAGAGCAATTAATCACAGTATATGCTGTAGGCCTGACACACAGGCCTAATGGAAAATAAAATTAGATTACAATAGCAAACTGATGTAATTTTTTGTTTTTTAAATTTACACTAATGTTACACCAGATATGAGTGGTGGCACAGAGCAATTAATCACAGTATATGCTGTGAGCCTGGCACACAGGACTGGTGGAAAATGAAATTAGATTACACTAGCAAACTGATGTAAAGGTTTTTTTTTTAATTTACACTAATGTTACACCAGATATCAGTGGTGGCACAGAGCAATTAATCACAGTATATGCTGTGGTCCTGACACACAGGCCTAATGGAAAATAAAATTAGATTACAATAGCAAACTGATGTAAAAGTTTTTTTTTTAAATTTACACTAATGTTACACCAGATATCAGTGGTGGCACAGAGCAATTAATCACAGTATATGCTGTGGGCCTGACACACAGGCCTGATGGAAAATGAAATTAGATTACACTAGCAAAATGATGTAAAAGTTTTTTTTTTAAATTTACACTAATGTTACACCAGATATCAGTGGTGGCACAGAGGAATTAATTACAGTATATGCTGTGGGCCTGACACACAGGCCTGATGTAAAATGAAATTAGATTACACTAGCAAACTGATGTAAAAGTTTTTTTTTTTTTAAATTTACACTAATGTTACACCAGATATCAGTGGTGGCACAGAGCAATTAATCACAGTATATGCTGTGGGCCTGACACACAGGTCTGATGGAAAATGAAATTAGATTACACTAGCAAAATGATGTCAAAGTTTTTTTTTAAAAAATTTACACTAATGTTACACCAGATATCAGTGGTGGCACAGAGCAATTAATCACAGTATATGCTGTGAGCCTCACACACAGGCTGACAGGCAGGCAAATGCAATTAGATTAAAAAAAAAAAAGACTGAAGTTCTGTCCCTAAAAAGGGCTTTTTGGGCTGAAGTTCTAGCCCTAAAAAGGGCTTTTTGGGGTGCTGTCCTTACAGCAGAGATCAGATGAGTCCTTCAGGACTGTAGTGGACACTGAATACACTAGCCTAGCTATCAATTTCCCTATGAAATCACCAGCAGAAGCACTAACCCTCCTCTCACTAAGAATGCAGGACCGTAATGAATCTAAAATGGCTGCTGCCCAGGAGCTGGGAAGGTCTGGGAGGGAGTGTCTGCTGCTGATTGGCTCAAATGTGTCTGCAGACTGTGAGATACAGGGTCAAAGTTTCCTCAATGATGACGAATAGGGGGCGGATCGAACATTGTATATGTTCACCCACCGCGGCGAACGCGAACAAGCTAAGATCGCCGGGAACTGTTCTCCGGGCGAACTGTTCACGACATCACTACTAAAGAGTATACCTGGCTTTAAATAAGGTAAGTTTTAATACAAAAAGGGTATGAGCATCCAGTGAGCTAAACAGCCGTATCAGTATGCAGACCAGCTCTTAAAGGGACAAAATGTACGCTGCGCTTGAGACTATGGGGTCAATTTATTAAAGGATCAAAAAGCAGGAGCGCGCACAAGTGAGAAAGTCTGCATCACTTCAACCCAACCAAATCTCTATCCGATAGCAACATTTATCAACAAAGGTGTCAAATATCTTTGAGTCAAAATGGGTGTGAAAACTTGTGAATATTGTTAAATAAAAAATCAGTCTAGATGTTTTTTAAAAGTACATTTAATTGTTGTTCATTTAATTGCAACTTAGCTGTTATTTTTATAGCATTTCAGAATATTTCTTCTCTTTCTTTGGGTGGTCTCAAATGAATATGCATGCAGTCTATAGCACCTAATACATTTGGAATGCCAGCAAATAGCAAGAAAAGTTTCACTGATTGCCACTCTTCTGGCGTCTCAGGGAGACAAACATGACATAATACAGTAGGTGTCGAGAGAATGTAGGTTGACTTTTTCCATAGGGAAAATTACAAAACAAATTAATACAACACACAGAGAAAGTCCAGCACTCACTTACAAGCTCCCAGCAAAGATTAAAAGCAGGCTTTTGGAAGGGGCCTTGACATAGTACCTGAGCTTGTCCCATTTGGCCAAATGCGGTAACTAACCCTTCCATTTTTGCTTTTAATCTTAGCTGAGAGCTTGTAAGTGAGTGCTGGACTTTCTCTGTGTGTTGTATTAATTTGTTTTGTAATTTTCCCTATGGTTCTTGCACCCAGACCTGTCTGGGGTTAACTGCCTGTGACTCTGGGGACAGCACAGCTTCCTGTGAGTGCCAGTGGCACCCAGGGCTGAGCACGTTGCAGGGTCATGGGATATGTACCCGGTCCGGTCTGAGAGTGCAGTACCCTTCTGTGTTTTGTATATGTTTGGAGTGATTACCTAAGCCTGTGCACCCTTCACTTGTTCCCAGTTTGTTGGATTGAGAGCTTGCATTGTGTGGCTGTTTTAGGGTCCTAGGTTTTTGGAAGGAACCTTGACATGGTACCTGGGCTTGTCCCATTTGGCCAAATGCGGTAACTAACCCTTCCATTTTTGCTTTTAATCTTAGCTGAGAGCTTGTAAGTGAGTGCTGGACTTTCTCTGTGTGTTGTATTAATTTGTTTTGTAATTTTCCCTATGGTTCTTGCACCCAGACCTGTCTGGGGTTAACTGCCTGTGACTCTGGGGACAGCACAGCTTCCTGTGAGTGCCAGTGAGCACCCAGGGATGAGCATGTTGCAGGGTCATGGGATGTGTACCCGGTTTGGTCTGAGATTGCAGTCCCCTTCCGTGTTTTGTATATGTCTGGGATGATTACATAAGCCTGTGCACCCTTCACTTGTTCCCAGTTTGTTGGATTGAGAGCTTGCATTGTGTGGCTGTTTAAGGGTCCCAGGTTTTTGGAAGGGACCTTGATGTGGCACCTGGACTTTTCCCATCTGGCCAAATGCGGTAACTAACCCTTCCATTTTTGCTTTTAATCTTAGCTGAGAGCTTGTAAGTGAGTGCTGGACTTTCTCTGTGTGTTGTATTAATTTGTTTTGTAATTTTCCCTATGGTTCTTGCACCCAGACCTGTCTGGGGTTAACTGCCTGTGACTCTGGGGACAGCACAGCTTCCTGTGAGTGCCAGTGGCACCCAGGGCTGAGCACGTTGCAGGGTCATGGGATATGTACCCGGTCCGGTCTGAGAGTGCAGTACCCTTCTGTGTTTTGTATATGTTTGGAGTGATTACCTAAGCCTGTGCACCCTTCACTTGTTCCCAGTTTGTTGGATTGAGAGCTTGCATTGTGTGGCTGTTTTAGGGTCCTAGGTTTTTGGAAGGAACCTTGACATGGTACCTGGGCTTGTCCCATTTGGCCAAATGCGGTAACTAACCCTTCCATTTTTGCTTTTAATCTTAGCTGAGAGCTTGTAAGTGAGTGCTGGACTTTCTCTATGTGTTGTGTGTATATATACTGTATATATATATATATATATATATATATATATATATATATATTTTTTTAAATATATATATATATATATATATATATATATATATATAAAAGAGTGTGAGACAAAACAAGCGCCCAGAGGCACACTTCGTGTAGTACGTTCAAATAAATTACTTATACTGTAACAGTTGGAAAAAATCCGCTCTCACCTGGTTCAACCTCAACTTATGAGCAGGGCCGCCATCAGGGGGTGACAGGGGTGACTCCTGTCAGGGGCCCAATGGGCTAGGGGGGGCCCAAGAGGCAAGAACTAAAAAAAAAAAAAAAAAAATTTTTTTTTTTTAAATGTTGGCAGCCACCAGTGGGTACTACAGCAGAGTACTAATTGAGCATGGAAAGGAGTAAAGTATTAGCATTTGAGAGGATTTCTGAGTGTGCACTAAACAGCTATGTACAGTGTGAGACAGACTTGGCACTTTGTTTGTAGAGTGTGTGCCTGAGTCAGCACGGCTGATCACTTTCATTTGCAGAGGAGGTAGGAATTACTTAGCAAATGTTTTTTATTTCTTTGTGCAATTTAAGATTGTAACTTTAGTGTGGTAGTAGTTGTATGGTGGGGCCAGGGGTCCATAAAAACACTTTTTTTTTTAGCAGCAGTGTATTTATGATTATTGGACAATGCTGTAGAAATTCTATATTTAAAACCATTCAGAAATGTTTCCTCCTCAATACACAAATGATATATATTACATTCCAGTTTACTGCCCCTTTATGCAAGGACTTTCCAGATACAAGGAGGCATTTTATCTAAGATTTTTACATCTGCATAACATGTTATACTCTCAGACTTAGATTGCTCAGTGTTGGAAATGAGACAGGTTAACTTAAAACTGTTCAGTTTACTCTACAGCTGACTTAATTTTGAAATGCATACCAACAAGCTTAAATCCTGCATTTAACCAGATCTAATGGTATGAGTACCACAGCTTATGGTTCCACCAAAACCATATAGAGTACAGCATTTTCAAAATCCACAAGTACAGCTGACATATGGGAACATTTGTACGCTATATTTGAAGTGGTGCTCTTGGTTGGGGAAAATGGGGAAAATATGAAACAAACATATGTTAACCTTTTAAAAGTAATTTTCTTCATCTAGCCATCTACCCAGATCATTATTGTACAATTTTGAATTCACAGAATTATTTTTGATTGCACATTTACAAATATGATTCTTTAAAAAGTGATCTCTTAATTTCTGCATTTTTTTTATCATGCATGTTACACACTGTTGATTTAGGGGATGCAAGGTGCATAAATGTTTCCTCCTGTGAGTGTTTCTGTGGGTGTCTGTGTTTATGTCTTTGTGCTTTGGTTTGTGTCTCTATGAGTGTGTATGTATTTTTTTTTCTGTTGGTATCTCTGTGAGTGTGGGTGTGTATGTATTTGTGCATTTTCTGTGGATGTCTGTGAGGGTGTGTGCATATGTCTTTGAGCTTTTTCTATGGGTGTCTCTGTGAGGGTGGGCGTGTGTTTGTCTTTGTGTATTTTCTCTGGATGCCTCTGTGAGGGTGGGTGTGTATGTGTGTGTTTTTTGTGGATGTCTCTGTGAGGGTGTGTGTCTGTGTGTGTATGTATGTCTGTGTTTTCTGTGTATGTCTCTGGGAGGGTGTGTATTTTCTGTGGGTGTCTCTGTGAGGGTGTGTGTATGTCTTTCTGTGTTTTCTGTGGGTGTCTCTGTGTGTGTGTGTGTGTATGTATGTCTTTCTGTGTTTTCTGAGGCTGTCTTTTCTGCTGTTTTCTTGGTGTTTCCTTGGGTGTATGTGCAAGTTTGAGTTTGTGTGTGTGTGTGTGTGTCTCCATTGTCTGTTCCTTTTTAGGACATTTTGACTTCACTACTGATTATTCACATCTTGCTACAGACTTTGAGACTAATGAGACCTTTCCGGAAGTCACCACTCTACCATTTAACCTTTAAATTATTGTTTAGGCAGTTCAGGGCCCTTCCTTTCAGCCACTGCATGCTGTTGTCATCATTTAGTTGGCATCTTCCTTTACAAAAAGATAATCAGAACTCCATATTTTGTTTTCTAAATCTCCTTTTTTTACAAAACTGTAGTTTACCTCATTACTTGTCAGGTCAATGTAAACAAGTGCTAAGTGTCTGTTTGGGTGTCTGTGTCTGAGTTTCTTTGCGTGTTTGCTAGAGTGTCTATATGTGAATCCTTATGTGTGAGTGTGTGTGTATGTTTCAGTGTATGTTACTACCTTTACAACATTTCCAAGTTTAAATAGACACTTCAGAATAAAGTGCATATACGTTTTAGTCACTTGGTCAAAAATTGCACATGTCAAATGGGGGGGGGGGGGCCCTGGTCAATGGTTAAGTCAGGGGCCCCAAAATTTCTAGTGGCGGCCCTGCTTATGAGGTATGTAATAGGCACTTCTGTTTATATACTCTTGTCCCGTATCGTCCTCCTATAAGTCCTCAGGTCTCCAGTTCTTCCTTGGAGTCTGCAGAGTGTTCCTGGAACTCTGCAGCCTATATTTAGAAGGGGACTAGGGCATAGGAGTAGGGTAATGTGTAGTGTTTAAAATATACAACTACCAGGTAATAGAGATAAAAACAGGTGTTTTATTTATATACAAAAAGTAATTTTTAACAGTGCAAGATAAAAAGCCCCTACAGGCCTTTCTTTTTAAAAAGAGAGAAAGATATTCCACGTTTAGCAGAAAAACACTATAGAGCTGTAGTCATACAGGTGTTACATCCAGCATGCAGTGCTAGAAACACTGGTGACTAAATCGCTCTGATAAACATATGAACAGGTATGGAGCACCAAAGGATATTCGCAGATCTGCTTTATATGAGTGTATATTAAAGCAGTCCAATCCTTTATGCAGCTCCGTGTAGATGTGTAGGCACAGCGTGCAATGTCAGCGTGTGGCGGGGGCGGAGCCTAACGCGTTTCGTAACCAATGGGTTACTTCATCAGAGGTGTGGGCCGCCCCCCAACCTTGATCTATTTATACGCATTAGTGAGGCTAGTCTGCCTCCTGCGTGCCCCTCTAGCGCCATTTTGAATGAGGGCAAACAAATTTGTGCTTCTTTATGTATTTACAGAAAATGTGCAATATTATTTAGACACGTAGTAATATCCTCAACATATAATCCATTGTGTACATGGTCTACATGTTCTGTCAGAAAATGCTAAAAGATATTAGTCTCCTCACATATTTATATCCTATGCCAGATTCCTTCAGCTGGAAAGCATACCAGCTGGAGAGTTAACATAAGACAACATAATCTTAAAAACATAGTTACAAATTTTACACAGACAAATAAAAATTAAATAAATACATAGAATCTATATATATAGCGTTTAAAACCTTATAAAAGTATTTAAAACCTTTAAATAGTGCATTATGAAGAGGCATGTCAGAAATTTATATTTAATGTATATTTAATAGGGTTGCCTGTTTTTGTTATTACAGGACCTCTTGAAAGCGCTGTTAGTTTGTGGTTAGTTGTGGGGTATATTATTTTTGGGTTTCAAACTGTTTTTTTATATCTATCACAGCCTTTATATGTAAAAGCAGATGTTATTTGTTATATTAGTTTTTTTTTTTTTTGGTTCTATTGATAAGAATTAGAAGTGGACACAATAGAATGCTATCTTGGATTTTACAGAAAAGCTGCAAGGTCAATATCTCTGTTTAACCCTTTGGGTTCCAGAGTTTCTAATTTGTGAATCCACATCGTCTCCCGTTTGCGTAATTCTAGGAGTCTACTACCCCCTCTTTTCCCTGGTAGTATGTGGTCTATTGCTTTAATAAAAAATTCATTTTTATTTTTTCCGTGAACCTGAGAGAAATGGGTTATTAGTGGGTTTTTAAGTATACCTGCCTCAATATTTTTCATATGCTCAAGGCAGCGAATTTTAAGACCCCGTGTCGTGCGCCCAATATACCTTTTGGGATTGCTGCATGTGCATTCTAACATGTAGACCACAAAGTCTGATTTGCAGTTTAGTAAGCCTTTAATGGGGTAATTGTCTCCCTTTATCCCGCTCTCAATATATTTGTTATACTTTTTCTCTTTATGTGTGTGTGCACAACAGACGCAGTTCTTTCTATAGCACTTATAGAAGCCTTGTAGATTCGTGATCTTACCACTACCTTTTTTCTTTTTCAGTTGTGTATCACTGGGTGCCAAAAAGTTCTTCAAATTTTTGTTTTTCTTATAGGTAACATTTGGTCTATTTCCTATAGTATCCTTAAGTATGGGGTCATTCTTTAGTATTGACCAATTATTTTGTAATATATTTTTGATTTTCCAGTGTCCTTCATTGACAAACCTATTTATGAATCAATTTCTCTCGGGTACTTGTATCTGTATATTATTCATAGGTATGCTGTTTTTAGTGGAATAATTCTCTATCTGATCTTGTGATCAAATAATAGGTCGAATTTTGTACAATATCTTACCAACAACACCATCCACTACTGACATACGATAGTATGCCATACTGTCCTAACCTCAAATGTTTAGCATAATACAATATTTTACATAGTGGGCTCAATATCACTATACTCAGTATTTATTTTATACGTATGTGAAACACATTAGCCTCAAAATATTGTACTAGGCTCGTTAATGTGTTTTGGTTAACGCAGGGCATTTACAAACCACGAGTCAAATGGTGGTATTTATAGTACCGAAACAGTGTAATAAATATCTCTGTACAAATTACTACGTTAAACATGTATATGTGTCCACTCGCAATATATTTGCCATATTAGAACTACTTTTAAAATTATCAAGCACACAGCTTTCTATTTACACGCTGTGCGAATCAACTCAAGTCACAAACGGCCAATCACACATACATAAATGTATGAGAGTTCCCGCTGCAACACACTAAAATCCCTTTCAAGTACCTTCATATCTAATCACCTTTTGATAAACAAGCTACCCTTTGTGATTATTAGAGGTGTAATAAAACCCATTTTTGAATCCATTTTTCTCGGGTGCTTGTATCTATATATTATTCATAGGTGTGCTGATTTTAGTGGAATAATTCTCTATCTGATCTTGTGATCAAGTAAGAGGTTGAATTTTGCACATCTCACCAATAACACCATCCACCACTGACACACGACGGTGTGCCATACTATCCCAGTCCCAAATATTTAGCATAGTACAATATTTCACATAGTGGGCTCAATATCACTATACTCAGCATTTATTTTATACGTATGTGAAATACATTAGCCTCTATTAACTAACTGCAATCATCAACATGAGACGTTTATGTTCTCTATAAATATCTCTATGCAACATTAGATTGTACACTTGTGAGGACTTAGTGGTACCAAGATATCAGAGGCTTTAATTTCAAAGCTGCTTATCACACTCACATTATCAGCTCATCTATGTTACTTATAAATTTTGAATTTATTACCTCTCATGATAACTATCACTCCAGTAGTTAACAGTGTGTTATTATCCAAGTGCCTTATATTTTACAGGCAACGTTATAACTCAAGTTCATTCACCCCAGTGCTTTATTAATTAAGAGTTTTTACTTGGTAATAGTCCCAATATTTCTGGGTGGATATCTAATTGTTCTGACACTTACACATAAGTCAGACAATATATAGAATTCATCCCTCAGAATTCACAAGTACTATTTCCATTTGCTATATTTATAGCACACATTATCTGAAGGGCACGTCTATGGTAATTCCCTCTAGTCGTAGTTTTAACCGTGTGTTGTATGTATGTGAGAAAAAAAGTTAATTTTTAATCTAATTCTCTTTGTTCTATCTTGCCCACAACACCCCAGTATTTACACATGACTTCTATGATTTACACTATCACCCAAGGGTGATTTATTTATCCAGACTTCAGAGTGCTATAAGTGTATACTTGTTGTGCAGAACCCTCTTTTCTCCACAACTTTCTCAAATTGTAGTTCCTAATATACACAGCACCTATCCTGGAACTTGGGTCAATAATACCCAAGTATCCTAATATTGGATATAAGTCTATAAACATTACACAAGTAGTGCCATTGGTCATTTTCTTTTTTCTGAATGGAGGAATATGGTCTATTATAATGTATTTCAAGTTGGATACTCTGTGTCCTGCTTCTGCAAAGTGCCTGGTAACAGGTTGGTCAGATGTACCTTTTATCTATAGCTGACCTGATGGCAGACTGGTGTTTGGCCATCCTGGTTCTGAGGTCGTCCACCGGCTTTCCAACATAGAACATGCCACACACACAGTGGGGAAGATAAACTATGTATTGGTAGTACAAGTTATCCTGTGTTTAATGTGGAATTTCCTGTTGGAATATGGATGGCTAAATGTATTCCCTGTGGTCAAACCCCCACAGGTGGTACAGCCTAAACAGCGAAAGCAACCGGGTTTGGTTTTTAGCCATGTTGCACTCATGTAGCACTTTTTTGGATCCGTTTGTATTAATTGATCATGAAGCGATCTTGCCCTGCGAAAGCCAATTCTCGGTGGCTGTGTGTTTTTTAAGGGTAGGTCAGTGTCAGTAGTCAAGAGTGGCAATTTTTGTAGCAAGGTTTCTGCAATGCCTTGTTTCCCCAACGTAAATGTTGTAGTAAATGTTATCTTCCTGTTTCTTTATCCTCGTTGTTTCCAGCAGTTCTTGTTGAGTGTTTTTCTCAGAGAGTTTCTCAGAGAGTTCTCTACTCTTTCTCAGAGCTTCTCTTTGGTATCCTCTTTGCCTGAATTTTATTTCCATCTCTGTCATCTGTCTGGATTTAATATTCACATCTGTATTATTACGTGTGACCCTCTTGAATTGGGAGGTGGGTAAGGCCTTTTTTACACTTGGCAGATGACAGCTTGCCGCACATAGAATAGAGTTCTTGTTGGTGGGTTTGCTGTACAGTGTGGAAATAAGGCTGCTGCCCTTCCTAAAGAACCTTAAATCAAGGAAATCAACTGACTGTCGACTGTAGGTGATTTTGAACTTAATAGTTCAACCAGGTTAATAGATCTTCCTCTGTTCCACCCCATAGGAGGAACAGGTCGTCAATATACAGTATATTTTAAAAAGGTGTATCCTGGTATTCTTAATGAGTTGGGTACCTTCAGCTTCATATTCAGATATAAACAGGTTGGCGTACGATGGGGCCTAATTTGACAAGACGGTGTACGACCTCAGAACCAGGATTGCCAACCACCAGTCTTCCATCAGGTCAGCTATAGAAAAAGATACATCTGACCAACCTGTGGCCAGGCACTTCGCAGAAACAGGACACAGACACCTAGATTATGAGTTTTGCGTTAGAGGCTGTGTGGTGCTAATGAGCAGTTTATGCTCACCACTCACTTACAGACAGCGCTGGTATTACGGGTTTTTACAACCCAGACAAGAAGTGAGCGTTGAGCAAAATTTTGCTCCTTACCGCACTCCAATACCAGCGCTGCTTACGTTAGCGGTGAGCTGGTGTAACATGCTTGTGCACGATTTCCCCATAGGAATCAACGGGGAGAGCCGGCTGAAAAAAAGTCTAACACCTGCAAAAAAGCAGCGTAAAGCTCATTAACGCAGCCCCATTGATTCCTATGGGGAAATACATTTTATGTCTATACCCTAACATGAACCCCTAATCTTACACTTATTAACCCCTAATCTGCCGCCTCCGACATCGTCGACACCTACATTATATTATTAACCCCTAATCTGCCGCTCCGGACACCGCCGCCACCTACTTTATACTTATGAACCCCTAATCTGCTGCCACAAACATCACAGACACCTACATTATATTTATTAACCCCTAATCTGCCGCCCCAAATGTCACCGCCACCTACCTACATTTATTAACCCCGAATCTGATGCCCCCAACGTCGCTGCCACTATAATAAACATATTAACCCCTAAACCGCCCCACTCCCGCCTCGCAAACATTAGTTAAATATTATTAACCCCTAATCTGCCGGCCCTAACATTGACGCCACCTACCTACATTTATTTACCCCAAATCTGCCGCCCTCAACGTCGCCGCCACCCTAAACCTAACACTCCCTAACTTAAATATAATTAAAAGAAATCTAAATAAAATTACTATAATTAACTAAATTATTCCTATTTAAAACTAAATACTTACCTATAAAATAAACCCTAAGATAGCTACAATATAACTAATAGTTACATTGTATCTATATTAGGGTTTATTTCTATTTCACAGGCAAGTTTGTATTTATTTTAGCTAGGTAGAATAGTTACTAAATAGTTAATAACTATTTACTAACTACCTAGCTAAAATAAATACAAATTTACCTGTAAAATAAAACCTAACCTAAGTTACAATTACACCTAACACTACACTATAATTAAATGAATTCCCTAAATTAAATACTATTAAATACAATTAAATAAAATTATATAAAGTACAAAACCCCCCCCACTAAATTACATAAAATAATAAACAAATTACAAGATTTTTATACTAATTACACCTAATCTAATCCCCCTAATAAAATAAAAAAGCCCCCCCCAAAATAAAAAAGGCCTAACCTACACTAAATTACAAAGAGCCCTTAAAAGGGACTTTTGCGGGGCATTGCCCCAAAGTAATCAGCTCTCTTACCTGTAAAAAAAATTACAAATCCCCCCCCAACATTAAAACCCACCACCCACACAACCAATCCTACTCTAAAACCCACCCAATACCCTTTAAAAAAACCTAACACTAACCCTTGAAGATCACCTTACCGGGAGAAGTCTTCACCCAACTGGGCTGAAGTCCAAAAACGAAGCCGGGAGTAGTCTTCATCCAAGCCGGGCAAAGTGGTCCTCCAGACGGACAGAAGTCTTCATCCACACATCATCTTCTATCTTCATCCATCCGGCGCGGAGCTGTTCCATCTTCAAGACATCCGGCACGGAGCATCCTCTTCAATCGACGGCTAACACAGAATGAAAGTACCTTTAAGTGACGTCATCCAAGATGGCGTCCCTTCAATTCTGATTGGCTGATAGAATTCTATCAGCCAATCGGAATTAAGGTAGAAAAAATCCTATTGGCTGATGCAATCAGCCAATAGGATTGAAGTTCAATCCTATTGGCTGATCCAATCAGCCAATAGAATGCAAGCTCAATCCTATTGGCTGATTGGATCAGCCAATAGGATTGAACTTCAATCCTATTGGCTGATTACATCAGCCAATAGGATTTTTTCTATCTTAATTCCGATTGGCTGATAGAATTCTACCAGCCAATCGGAATTGAAGGGACGCCATCTTGGATGACGTCACTTAAAGGTACCTTCATTCTGTGTTAGCCGTCGATTGAAGAGGATGCTCCGCGTCGGATGTCTTGAAGATGGACCCGCTCTGTGCCGGATGGATGAAGATAGAAGATGCCGTCTGGATGAAGACATCTGCCCGTCTGGAGGACCACTTCGACCGGCTTGGATGAAGACTTCTCCCAGCTTCGTTGAGGACTTCGGCCCGGTTAGGTGGAGACTTCTCCCGGTAAGGTGATCTTCAAGGGGTTAGTGTTAGTTTTTTTTAAGGGGGTATTGGGTGGGTTTTAGAGTAGGGTTGGTTGTGTGGGTGGTGGGTTTTAATGTTGGGGGGGATTTGTAATTTTTTTTACAGGTAAGAGAGCTGATTACTTTGGGGCAATGCCCCGCAAAAGGCCCTTTTAATTTTATTTAGATTTATTTAAAATATATTTAAGTTAGGGGGGGTTAGGGTTAGACTTAGATTTAGGGGTTAATAACTTTAGTATAGTGGGGGCGACATTGGGGGCGGCAGATTAGGGGTTAATAAATGTAGGTAGGTGTCGGCGATGTAGGGACGGCAGATTAGGGGTTAATAATATTTAACTAACGTTTGTGAGGCAGGATTGCGGCGGTTTAGGGGTTAATATATTTATTCTAGTGGCGGCGATGTCCGGTTCGGCAGATTAGGGGTTAAAAATGTAATTTTAGTGTTTGCGATGTGGGAGGACCTCGGTTTAGGGGTTAATAGGTAGCTTATGGGTGTTAGTGTACTTTTTAGCACTTTAGTTAAGAGTTTTATGCTACGGCATTGTAGTGTAAAACTCTTAACTACCGACTTTAAAAAGCGGTACCAGTGTTGACAGGAGAGGGTCTACTGCTCACTTTTTGGCAGACTCGTAATACCGGCGCTATGTAAGTCCCATTGAAAAAAAAAGGATACACAATTGATGTAAGTGGATTTGCGGTATTTCCAAGTCTGGCCAAAAAAGTGAGCGGTGAGCCTGTGCCTTCAAGACTCGAAATACCAGCGGGCGTTAAAAAGCAGCGTTGGGACTGGACAACATTGCTTTTTAAGCCTAACGCAAGACTCGTAATCTAGCCAAGAGTATTCGACTTGAAATACATTATAATAGACCATATTCCTACATTGCCTAGAGGCGGGGATAGAGCCAGGATGCTGTTACAACGGCAGTCCAGATGGATCTACAACTTAGGGACCATGGCCCCTCGAGGATTAAATGTGCATCTGGACTGGCACTGTTGCCTATAAATTTATATAATTATACCAAAATTATACTAAAATTATACTGAGGATGGAATAGTTCGCTTGTGACTACAGTTCTCTAGCAGCTAATGTCTTACCTATTACAGAGGTCTCAGGGATACATTTGAGTGCCATGATATTTCTCTGTTATTCTGTAAACCTATATGTAGCCTAATTGTTTAACATGTTTTCCATATGCAGCTCTATGCTAAGTTTATATGATTTCTGTGAGTTCCCTATACTATGCTGTATATTAGATTTCCCAGTAGACTAGAATAGCGTATTGTGGGCCTTATAAGCACTAAGTTATAATTTCAGTTTATGCCCTTAGCAGCTATTACAGGGCAGTTTAAGCTAATGTCTTGCGCATGTCCTTTATTTTCTGCAGTCTCCAAGGCTATTATGTACTGCCTATATCTTACTTGTATTAAAATGTATATAGCAATGATCTCTATTGTTGAGATGTACTGTGCTCTTATCTGTTTCCCATATATTGTTTTTAAGATGCACTGATACTCCTGGTGTGGCGTCTGGTTACCATGACGATGGAGATCGTGACACAGGGGTCACGTGATGCAGGTAACTTCCGGGACTCCACCAGGAATGCCATAGTAGTGGAGGGTACTTCTGTTTAAAAGGGTGAGTTAACTATTGTATTTGTTACTTGGTTTGAAAACAGGGGAGGCACCGAAACGTCAACATAATAAATGAATTATTTTATGTAAGACCCTGTGAGTGCCTTTCTATTCTATGGACGTTGTATATCTTTTGAAGTGCACCTAGGGAGACTCAGGCTGTCAGCCTTATCACGGTTACCAGGAGTGTTTTGGATATTGTATGTATTTATATGTGTATATTTGTATTTAGACATATATACACATATAAACATAAATACATATACACATTATATATATATATAAAAGCAAAACAAAGCACTCTCTGGTCTTATAAAGAGACAAACTTTTTAATCCATTTCCAAGTGACGTTTCAGGGTGTTCATACTTACTGTAAATATTTCATATTCCAATGTTCTGCGCATAGCAAAATATGTTCTATGTATTTTTAAATAGATATGTATGTATAGATATATATGGTACCAACAGAACATCAGATATATGTAGAAATATGTATTTATGAATAAATAGAACATATTTTTCTATGTGAAGAACATTGGAATGTGAAATATTCATATTTTCATGTCGGGTTAGCGTGAGAGTGGGTTTTTTTTTCTCCACTTTTTTTCTCCATTTACTTTTATGGGGGGAATACGTGAACGTGCACGCAATATTCTAACTTCAGCTTTTTGCACTAGTCGGGTTTGTACCAGAGGGAAAACAGTTTACTTTAAACTTCTTCTAGAACGGGAATGTTAATTAGAGCTCCACTTGTAATCTGGCCCATTATTTCTAAGTTTTTCTGCTTGAAAATACATTCATCGCATTCACATTGAATTGCACTGAATACACATTCATTAAAAACTAGATTTTATTCTACTGTTTTGCACTGCATTGTAGTCATAAGTTATTGTTTAGTTACACGTTTATAAGTGCAATACATATTCATGAAGCACCAGTATTCATTCTATTGTTCTGTTTGGAGTTTGCGGCATAGAAGGTGGAAAATATACATTTGCTATCTGGGCGGCGGATACTTTAACGCGAGTTTGAGATTAGGCAGTGTGATAACTTGACAAAGTTTTTTTTTTTTTATTTTGAAATTCTTTATTAGAAAAATTGTATAAAATGTACAAAAGAAAAAAAAAAAGATAAGTGTGATCTTATCATTGACCCAATTTGCATAAAGTAAGGATCTCGTTAAAACTATGACCCACTGTATAAATTTAGTGTTTACCCCCCAGTTAACCTCCTTATTTAGGAAGATAGAATTTTCTCCCAATAAGTGAATCTTCTTCTTTGTAATCATAAGAAGGAAATATTCAATTTTACCCCACATCTGTCTAACCTTGGGAAATGAAAACAAATTGTGAATTATAGATGGATCTACCTCCCCACATTTTACACCTTTAATATCTATTAATTTATTCCATTTTTTATGAAAGGGGGATTAGTTGATGGACTTCCGTTGGAGGAGGAGCTCTCGCTGCACGCTGTTCAATTTTCAGCGGCTTCAGAGTGCAAAATCAAGACCCAGGGCTCCATGTACTAAGCCGTCAATTCATCCGTCATTGTAGACGCGGATAAACTCGCCGTTACTCGCCGCGGGCGAAATGGTGTCCGCTGTCGCTATGTACTAATATTCCCCCAATAAATAGACAAGTCTAGCCCGCCGCGAGCAGTTGCGGATTGTTGATAAATTTGACGCCTCGCTCGCCGCGACTAAGCTGATGGTACTTAACTTTCAGTTGAATTGTCTGGCCAATTATTAACACGTGACATGCAAGGTGTCACGAACATCATAGTAGTCGCGGGAATAGAATTTTGCTCCTATAAAAGTTCAACTTATCTAAACAACTTTATTATTGTTCAAAATTTTTTGAAGAGTGATAACAGAGCGTTATTTTTGTAATATTTATTTACAATTTGGATATGGCTTCATCTGGATCTGATAATATATAAATATTAATATAAAAATAATTATAAAGATTGACAACTAACAATACAAATTTAAATAGATTACTCTTTAATTACAGTCGACAAATTGGGCGCAATTTATGTACATGGAAATGAGAGACAAATTAGACGCCAGTTATGCTGTAAGTACAATGCTGATATTACTGCCTTTTATATATGTCTAGACTGGCGTCTAGATTGACTTTCCTATTGTTTTGTACCTTGCCCGCCACCTAAAAGGTGGCGAGGCAAAAATAGCGAGGTGGGAGCGGAAATTGTAGCGAGCGGACAAATAGATTTTTTAGTACATTCGTTTTTTGGCGAGTTGGTGGTCAAATGTGTCTAATTACAGTGAAAAATGGAGCGGTAGCGAGGTTTGGCGGATAAGTACGCTCGCAATTTTAAAGATGCGAGTTTTAACATAATTGACGGCTTTGTACATATCAGTTTGCGAGTTTTGACACGAGATTTGTTGCGGGTAGCTCGCTGACTGCTTAGTACATGGAGCCCCCAATCTCTCCCTCCTAACAAACTGGCTCTTGGCCGTACCCACACCGGCTTTTTCTTGGACCACACTATTGCTGCATAGACCCGATGCAGCTTTCAGTGGAAGTCCCACAATTGCGGAGACGCCGCTACCCGTGTGCAGGGAAAGATCCGGGATTCGCTTCTGTGACCAAGACAGAAGGTTATCTGAATGTAATATAGCGGGCTGCCCGCTTAACCTCTACTTACCTCTTCAACTTTGCAGGGAATGCTGCTGAGGGGCATAAGGAGGAACGAACACCTGTGCTCTCCTGGTAGGGCGAAACAGGTTGGAGGTGTCGGCATCTTCTGAAACTTTCAGGCGATTGGTCTGTGTCAGTGGCGGAGGGTTCTGGAAGTATCATTGTTTTCCCACCGGCCCTTCAGCAGAGACGCACTGGCCTGGCGTCAGTGTCATTTGACATATTACATCGAGCACCGGTTTGGTTTAAACTCCAGGAACAGTGGAAGAGAGGTCTTGGCATCAAGTAAGATACCCACAAGTACTGGCTGGAAAGACGGTAAAGTAAAATTGTGGTTCCTCTGCATTCTTGGTCATTTGGCTTAAGCGACTCCCCTGCAGCACTGGTATGTAAACGTTTTATTTTGTGGGACATTTTCTCTTTTTCTGGGAAACATACAGTTCCGACTAAGGCTTCAGTCGCTTAGGAAAAAAGAAAAGGAAAAGAGACTCCAAATAAAGTCCCTGGTGTGGAGTGATAGTAGAAAAGGGAAAAAAAAGGGGGAAAAGGGGGTCATATTAAAGATTCCTGAATTGTGTGATTAAAGGAGAAGGGAAAAGGGAAACAAGAAGGGAATTCAGCATCACATAACTCTCTTCATTTTTTCCCTCTTTTTTTTTTATCCCATGGAAAAGAACTTTGGGACTGTCAACATGACTAATTAGCTACAACTTGTCGTACTGTTAAGTGGCTGTATTCACAAATGATTTATAGGTTTTTCTTATTGTCTCTTCTCCCTCCACCTCTCTGGGTCACCAGTATTGTGAATACTCAGTACTTTATTTGGTATTTAAGAACAAGCTCAGGATTTCTTGTTAAATCTGCTTAAAATTTAATAGAAGGGTATTATCAAATATTTACAGGGTACAGTATTGTGTTAACTGTTTGTGTCGAATCTCTAGCATTATACATTATTAGAGGACCTCCCCTAAGTGGGTTGTCCCCTATATAGATTCATATAAGAGTTGGTTATCTTTTTTCTCTTGTCACTTATTGGTTGAAGCTCAATTAGCATAATTGCACCTCTTTTTCCATTTGCTTATAGAAAATACTTTACTCAAGTTAACCAACACTCTTTGAAAATGCCTGCTAAATCTAGAGAGAAAAAAGGTAAGGGGGCAGATGTGAGTTCTGATTTTAATGAAACCCCGCCTATCTCTATGGATAATCAGACCCTAGTTTCACAACTTAGTAACTTATTTTCACCTCAGTTCGAAATACTTAAAAAAGAGTTAAATGGTATATCAATAGAACTTAATACTCTTAGCTCAGAAGTGAAACAATTTGCCACTTGGATGACAGAGGCAGAAGACAGGATATCCGATTTAGAGGATATAATTAACAAACAAGAAACCCTGTTAACTAAACAACAAGCTAAAATCCAAAATATTGAGGCGCGTCTAGAAGAACAAGAAGATCGTTCTAGACGTAATAATATTAGAGTAGTAGGCATTCCTGAAACCTCAGAATATGACAAATTGATTGAGCTCACTTCACTAACTCTGCCTCAAGCTTTAGGATTTCCTCAGCAAACTTTACCCTTATCTATTGAGAGAGCACACAGATTAGGACCAAAGAGATATTCTGAAAATGGTATAGTTAAAGACAGGGCTTGTATATTTAAACTCTTGAGATTTCAAGACAAAGTTGAAATGTTGAGACTATACAGGAAATCTGAAATGTTTTCTACTAATGGGAAAAAAATGCTTTTGTTCCAAGATTTCTCTAACGAGACAGTACAAAAAAGGAAAGCTATGTCACCTGTGTGTACACTAATGATAAACAAAGGAATGAAAGCACGTCTGATTTACCCTGCTAAGATTATAGTAGATGATAATGGCAATAAGATTGTTTTTTCTGAAGCTACTAAAGCTCGAGAATATATGGATTCTAGAGAAGGTTAGAGGATACTAAGCAGGGGTGGACTGAGACCGATCAGGGCCCCGGGCAAAAATTAGGGAAGGGCCCCTACTGTCTCACACTGACCCAAATGTATAAAAATGTATGCAAATGAACATGGTAGCTTCCCTGCCCTGCGCCTCAGGTCCCCACTAGGGCCAGATCCCATACTCCATGGCCCTCACAGTGACAAACCCCCGACAGGGCCCCCCCACACCCTATTGCCCCCCAGCAACAAACCCCACATCCAGGCACAAGGCCCCCACTCTGGGTCTTGGGCCCCCACTAAACCCACACTTAAGTTCTTAGTAAATGATAGGGCAGCTGTCAACCCAAACTTAAGCAGCATACCAGGAGCCATGGAAATGCCATTTGTGGGCCCCCTGACATGCTGGGCCCCCGGGCCAGGCCCTATTTGCCCGGCTGATCAGTCCGCCCCTGATACTAAGTGGTAGTTTGTTGTGATCTCTAAGTCATTATAAGCTGCATTATGTAGCAGAAATGTATAATGAAGCAAAAATGTTGAAATTGGTATTATCTCTGTATGTTTCTCTTTATATTTTCGTTCTCTTTCTTTGGTTTTCTTTTTGTTTGTTTCCCCCCCCCCGCCTCTCTTCCCCCCTCCAACTCCTCTCCCCCGCTGCTGTTAGGTTTTGTAACGAGGGTGAAGTATTGTTCTCCATATTGAGGTTGGGACTTAATGATAGATTTCCTTTTAGGCTTTGCTGTTTTAAATAAGCTGGTTCAGGATATAGACATAAGAACGCATGTTTTGGATTGAAATAGTTAAGTGTGATATTGAATGCTTTTGGCTTTTAAGATTTCTGGGACCAGTTTAAAAATGTTATTCTTCTGTTTATGACTGATTCAATATTGAATTTGAAGATCCTCTCGTGGAATGTGAGGGGTATTACTAATTTCGCAAAACTGAAACTTGTAATTAAAAAGCTAGGCTCCCAAAAACCTAGCATTGTATTTTTACAAGAAACCCACCTAAAAAATTCTGAGATCGGGGGGCATGTCCATGCTGTGTTCTAGATAGGACGCATTTTCTGTGAACTCCAGAGGAAATTTTAATAATCCGCCGATTATTATACCTAAACAGCAGGAAAGAAACATATCATCTAAGCACACCGCAGTACTGGATATTGTGGTACTGTATTTTCCTATTTTCAGCTGTTTACATGACACTGGAGGTCCAGTTCGGAGTTTAAGGGCCTATGGCGGCGGCCTTCTTTCCCTAGGCAATCACCTCCCCCCCGGGTAGAGCCGGGTGATCAGTGCTGTCTGAGCAATCAGACTTACTGAGTCTCTATAACCTATAACACAGGACTGAACTCTGACAAGCTAATAAGCAATTTTCAACACTGTCGGGACCTCTAGAGGGGAAAAGCAATAACCCATGTCGCAGGAAAGTAACCTAGAGCTTTGGGAGGGCATGCCGGTTAAACTTGCCTCACTCATACGACGGCTCATGGAGTCTGCACCTTACGACTTCCTTATACACAGACTGCAAGAGATTGAGGGGGAGACGGGGCATCAGACTGGGGTGCCTTATAATATACCAGAGAAGCTGCACATGGAACAGCATACCAGCATAGTCATTGCAAACAACGTGGATACTCAGCAACATGTTCCCCGCAAAGAAGACACCACAGATCTGATCATTGGGGAGCACCGCTGTATGCAAACCTCCCTAAGAGAAGCGGTCCCCTGCACATATACTCTGTCAGCCAAGCTTAAAGATAATGAGCCGCTCCTTAATATGGGGAACACCCTGCACAAGTTACAATCTGTCCTATTATCCCAGCAACCAGATGACCCGGTCCATCCGCTCACCCCCCTGTCTCATATGGCAGATTCATTACCGCTCCAAACTACCTTAATGCTTAACTTGGGGGAAAAGAGCTATGATCTCTCACTGCAACACGCTGTGGACACAAATTCATGGACACTATCGCACCCTGCAGTCCAAACGAACAGTGGGGGCATGAAACTACCTGAAGAGAGAATGATAACCACCAGACCACTAATTTATTTATCTGGGAGACAACGTTCCAGCCACAACAAAATACACGAGACCCTTGCTATGTGGTGATGCTGTTTTGGGCACGTTCATGTTTTGACACTGGTTAAGGGACCTGTTATGTGATACTCTCAAGGTGGTTATATAGTATAAAGTAGTAATACTGTGTACAAGCCTTACTTAGAAGTCCCGTTGACTGTTTTTTGTTTATTACTTAGGCATTGCTGCACTGCGGGGTAGGCGGGTTGAATGTTTATTTTGCATGGGTGCATACGTTTTACCTAGATACCGCCGGAAGAGGCTTCCACCATGCTGCAGGGGATCACATACTGCACTTATCTAATACCATCTCACTTTCTCACTGGGGTAGCCTGAGCAGTATGATGAGACAGCCAGCCTCATTGCAAAATTATTGAACAGTGACTTAGTCACGACGGCGGAGCCAAGAGCGCCATGCGTCTGAGTACTAAAAAGCCCTAGTTATACTTAGAGCCCTGACCCTCCTCTCCCATTAGACAGCCTTGAACTCTGCTTGGCGATTATCATAGTGAGTGTCCATCATTGAGTATTAAAGCTTGAAGCCACAGGATAGAATTCTTTTTACTCAGGCCCCCGCACTGTAGAATTGCTCTCTATCAAAGACACAAGCACCCTATGGTCCCCCATGATAATTTCCCCTGTGGGGTCCTGGCAGACACACTCCCAGATACGTTAACATATCATCAAAAGCTAAACACCTTACACTGCAGCCCTGTTCTTTATATAGTTCTGTTTATGTTTTGTTTGTGTTTGTTTATCCCTATAAGATTTCTGTATATTGACTATACGGATCCAAGAGTGGTCCATAATATTTCTAAAAGGGACTAAAAAGAGGAAAATCAGCCAAGAATCATCAAAATATTTTCATGCTGTTGTATGTATAATTTCTGTTTTTATTTACTTATTTTTATTTAAATATATTTTCTCCACACCTTGGCATCTCAAACCGCTGTAAAATACAATTCCTCAATAAAAAATGTTTAAAATATAAAAAGAAATTTCTGAGATCTTGAAGCTGCGATCCAGATGGGTAGGAGAGGTTTTAGCGACACCTTGTAAAAATAGGAAAGCAGGGGTGGCTCTATTGATAAATAAAAATCTATCATATCAAATTATACAGAGCGAGATAGACCCAGAGGCAAGATTTATGATAGTACCGATTTTAATTAACGATATCTAGGTTTGTTTTACGTAATATATATGCACCAAACTTATTCTCTAAAGCATTTTGGGAAAAGTTAAAGAGTAAATTATTTCCCTTTGTAGCAGATAAAATGATAGTAGGAGGTGATTTTAATCTTTCACTTTGCCCTGCAATCGATAGATTTTCTTAAAAAAACATGGCCCTATATAATAAACAAGCTAAATTTATGAAAAAGTTCTGTTATCAATTAAAATTAATTGATATTTGGAGACTTTATAATCCTGATCAACGCTTATTTACATGTGAATCCAAAACATTCAGGACATTTTCTAGAATTGATTTTATTCTAGTAACAGAATCTCTATCATTGCAAAAAATGCAGGCTGAAATCAGCGAGATAGTTATTTCGGACCATGCGATTGTCTCACTGTCATTTCACTCTTCTTCAAATTTAGCAAAAGGTAATTTAAATTTTGTTTTTCCGCGGTATATGTATAAAAATATGAAATTTATTTTATGGTTAAAACAGAAATGGAAAGATTATTGCACATATAACATTGCTTACTTTCATAAAATTTACATTTTTTGGGAAGCCTCTAAGGCATTTATAAGAGGTGAAATAAAGGCTTATATGTGCAAAAAGAAAAAGAAAGATAGCATGAGGGAAGTTCAACTGGCCAGTCAAGTTAGAAATAGTTACAAAAAATATATCACTTATCCAAATCGTTCTCATTGAGAAAGTTATTCTAATGCCAGAAAAGAAAGAGATATATTTGTTAAACAAAAATATTTAGAGGAGGAGACCAAATTTAATTTGCGCTTTAAAGGCTATTATGGATGTTCTGCCAAACATTTGGCAAACCTAACTAGAAGTAGGAATTTTTTTTTATATTTTATCAATTAAAGACCAAGATAACAGGTACACCGAAGTGATAGATATCAATAAGGTCTTTTTTTTATATTATAGGAATTTATATACCCAGTAATCATAGACAGAATCAAAAATAATTCTGGTCCCAAATAAAAATCCTGCAAGTAGCAGATGATTGCCTTGAACACTTAAATGCTCCCATTTCATTGGAAGAAATAGGGGACACAATTGATAAATCTAAGTTAAATAAAGCACCTGGCCCTGATTTTCTCCCAGCAGAATACTATAAAATATTAGCGGAAGAGATTAAGCCTACTTTGGAAAAACTTTTTAATAGTTTTTTTATGTGTAGTAACCCATTTTCTGAATCCTTTTCTTAAAAAAGGCAAAGATCCTGAAGATCCAGCTTCATACAGACCTATATCTGTACTTAATGTAGATTACAAGATTCTAACTTCCATCCTTGCATCTAGACTAATGAAATGCCTTGATAAAATTATATATCAAGACCAAACTGGATTTATAGTCTCAAGAAATTTATCGAAAAATATTCGGAAAATTGTTACCCTTATAGACTATATATGGAGTTTAAATAAAGATGTTAGCAAATGCTTTAAACATGATATTGCTCTCTTAACATTGGATGCGGTCAAGGCATTCGATTCAATAGAATGGGATTATTTATTTCAGACTCTGGAAAAATTTGGTTTCAAAAACCATATTTTTCACTTTGTCCATAATTTATATCAATCTCCTATTTCCTATCTTTTGATAAATGATACTTTAACTCCTGGTATAAGATTGCAAAAAGGTACTAGGCAAGGCTGCCCTCTATCCCCCCTACTTTTTAATTTGGCACTAGAACCTCTCGCTATATGGTTAAGGGAAGTGATGGAAGGGCTTAATTTTGGGAAAACTTCTCTAAAGACCTTACTGTACGCTGACAACTTGCTAATCTTTCTTCATAACACATCCATATCTATCCCCACAATTTTGGACTCTGAAACTTTTTAGTTCATCTTCTGGTTATAAAGTATATTTCCATAAAAGTGAATTGATGTGGATTTATAATCCTAAAAATAAGACAATTAATACTCCGTTTAAGGAAGTTGAAACATTAAGATATTTAGGGATCTATCTACATAGAAACCCAGAAAAATGGTATGGGCTTAATTTTCATCCATTATTACAGAAAATCCAATCAGATTTGAAATTGTGGGCCGCATTTCCGTTATCAATCACAGCTAGAGTAAATCTTATTAAGAAAAGAAAAAGTGGTTGGGATAGCGCTAAACAGCTGCGAGTCTTATAGAGTGAAATAAATGTATGTGATCTCGGATCGATTTTTATCTGAATGTGAGGGTGTCCCTGTTTTGGGTTCTCCAATTTTGGGATTACTATTTTGATATATGAGGATCCCCGGTTTATTTTGATCATATAACCGGGATGATAGAATAATTCCTATATTTTTAGGATAGTCTTATATCCTATGGTTTTTTATACATCTCATAGATATTATTGTAAAATATGACGAAAAAAAGGAAGGAGCAAATGCTTAAAGATATATGTATTTTTATTCCTATACAGATAAGATTCCTATCGTGAATTAGTTGACAGTAAAAGCTAACACATAGATGCCGGCATCTAGATTTAAAACATCATTAAAACGATTTTGTATTTAAAATTTATACTTGTTATATTCTTCAGTATTACCGCTGGTTTTAAACTATAATCGTGGTTTTATGAAAGCGGCTCTAATTTGCAACATTTAATACACAACAAAAAGTTTCTTTTCCTTAACATACATGTATCGTATATTATGTTTGTTACAATTACAATTTTTTGGTACAGATCTAGTTTTACAGTGTACTAGCTAGATAAGTGTGAATACCACGTATTTTTACTCAGACATTGATATTCTAGGTCTACGGTGGTTTGTCACAATTATAAATGGTAGTTAGTAGATTTATCTGTCATATATGCGTGTATAGGCAGATTGTCTCTTATTATAAAAACCTTGGTATATTGTCCATACTCTGGATTTCCTCAGTTAAAGTTGTGACCGGCCGGTCTTTTGGTGAAGTAGTTCCGTGTGTTCTCCCTTGTTTTCTTTCTTTGGTTTATCTTGATAAAGGCCCCAGGCTGAAACGCGTAGAGATTGCTGACAGTCACAGGATATCTAAATACAGAACCCAGCAGGTGAGAGGTCTTTCCCGTGTTCGGGCTGGCTAGGACAGGTACATCGAGCCATATCCCACTTTCTAGGGACAGACTCCATATGTGTAATTCCTATCCAAGGATCCAGTAACCGTTCCAGCCTCAATCACCTGGCTTAAGGGTTATACAGACACGAGGAGAAATCCACAATTGGATCAGAAAATACCTGAAGGACCCGGATTTAAACCAAAGAAAGAAAACAAGGGAGAACACACGGAACTACTTCACCAAAAGACCGGCCGGTCACAACTTTAACTGAGGAAATCCAGAGTATGGACAATATACCAAGGTTTTTATAATAAGAGACAATCTGCCTATACACGCATATATGACAGATAAATCTACTAACTACCATTTATAATTGTGACAAACCACCGTAGACCTGGAATATCAATGTCTGAGTAAAAATACGTGGTATTCACACTTATCTAGCTAGTACACTGTAAAACTAGATCTGTACCGAAAAATTGTAATTGTAACAAACATAATATACGATACATGTATGTTAAGGAAAAGAAACTTTTTGTTGTGTATTAAATGTTGCAAATTAGAGCCACTTTCATAAAACCACGATTATAGTTTAAAACCAGCGGTAATACTGAAGAATATAACAAGTATAAATTTTAAATACAAAATCGTTTTAATGATGTTTTAAATCTAGATGCCGGCATCTATGTGTTAGCTTTTACTGTCAACTAATTCACGATAGGAATCTTATCTGTATAGGAATAAAAATACATATATCTTTAAGCATTTGCTCCTTCCTTTTTTTCGTCATATTTTACAATAATATCTATGAGATATATAAAAAACCATAGGACATAAGACTATCCTAAAAATATAGGAATTATTCTATCATCCCGGTTATATGATCAAAATAAACCAGGGATCCTCATATATCAAAATAGTAATCCCAAAATTGGAGAACCCAAAACAGGGACACCCTCACATTCAGATAAAAATCGATCCGAGATCACATACATTTATTTCACTCTATAAGACTCGCAGCTGTTTAGCGCTATCCCAACCACTTTTTCTTTTCTTTTAAATTTTGGTGATAGTGTTTTTGAGGTTACATCACCTTTTGGGATTAGCTAAGAGTCTGAGTGTAGAATCTTTGTATTAACCTTACCCCCTATAAATCTTATTAAGACAATTATTTTTCCTCGTTTGCTCTTCCCTTTGCAAAATTTACCTTTATTATTGTCCAAAACCGAGTTGATGCAGCCACGGGAAACGGCTGGTTTAGCATTACCTGATATTAAGTGTTATTGCCGCTTTAGGGAAAATTGCGGTAGATTGGCTGGCAGAAACAAATTGGTTTTCGTCTAAAAAAATTGAGAGTTTCATGGTTTTTCCTTTTTCCCTCAAAGCTTTATTGCATATAAATCTGAAAGAGCTTCCTAGCAATATTAAGAGCCTAATTTCAATTAAAAATATAATTTCTGCTTGGCAAAATTTATGTATCTCTGTAGGGGCAGATACCTTCTTTTCAGATTATCTCCCATTATTGGGTAACCCGGAGTTTTCCCCTGGGACCGATCAGAAAGCTTTTAGAAGTTGGGCTAATAAGGGTCTTAAGGCAGTCCACCAATTTTTTACAGAAGATGGGCAAATAAAAACGTTTGATATGCTAAGATCCCAGTTTGATCTACCAAATAATAACTTCTATCCCTATGTGCAATTTCACCATTTTATAAAAGCTAAGAATTGGAATGGCCGTGAGACAGTCGCATGGTCTGTGTTGAGATCTAGCATTATCATCTCTAAATTTAAATCACCTTCAATTTCACTACTTTATAGTATTATGTTGGCCAAACAAAGTGATTCCTTGTTAGAAAGCCTTATCGTAAAATGGAGATCAGTGTCTCCAAGGATTGATCAAGATAAAATAAGAAATAGCTGTAAATTAGTTAATAAACTAGAAATACCAATGAGTTGGAAAGAGAGTCATTTGAAATTAGTGCATAACATTTATTACACACCTCTGAAAATGTCTAAAATATATTCTAATATAACCTTTTTATGTCCACGTTGTCTCTACATTAATGCAGATATTTTACACATGTTTGTATCTTGCCCAAAGATTGATCAGTTTTGAAAAAAGGTTGCTTTCTGGTTCAATAGATAATATGGAATAAATATCCATTTTGATGCAGATACTATTTTTTTTTTTTCACACTAATTGTGAGGCTTCTTTGCAAAAAAAAAGTTTAAATGTAATTATCCTTCTTGTTAGACACCTAATACTAATGAATTGGAAAGCCAAAAAAATGCCAGGTTTCTCAATATTTATTAAAGATATCCAGATGCAAATAACTTTTGAATCTTTCCAGTTGAGATAAGCAGGTGAAAGAGAAGTCAGGAAATTTTTATTGAAATGGTTACCAATAATTAAGATATACCCGGAAGGAGTACAAAAAACAATATTATATCCATTTCTAAGTTCAGATAGTTTTTGTGATCTGGTACTATTAGGTGACTTTCCAGCAGATTGGATTAGAGGCAATAGAGATCCATAACAGCTCAATTTTGAACTGAAGCAATATGGATATAGCCCGCATACGTGACGTAGGGAGGAGAGGGGGGGAGGGAAGGGGGTTTCTTTTCCTTTTTTTTTTTTAGTTTTTTTTTTTTTTTTTAGTTTTTTTAGGCTTAAAATAAAAATATGCCATAAGTGTTAAAAGCAGTATTTGCTACAATTTCTTTATGAAATTTAATGTCAAGAGAAAGTGGAGAAAAAATGTTTGTTCAAGACAATATAGTTTTGTATAATGTTGCTCTCTTTATTGTGTCTCTTTTGTGTGTGTTTGCTCTATTGTTTCCACTAAAGACGAAGCCCTGCGTGGAGTTCGGATCATTGTAATATGTATAACTCATTACACTTTTGGCTCGTATAAATAAATATTTAAAAAAAAAAATAATCCCCATGAAAGTTAAAAAAAATATATATATACATTATTCCATTTTTGTGCCCTTCCTGGGGTAATATAATCAAAGTGTATTAATCTGAAGTGAGATTCTCTGAAATTGGCTGACTTTGTAATATTCTTAATAATTTCAAAGCTCTTGGGAATAATCACATTGGTACTAAGGTTATAATTGCCCCACCTATTAGTGTAATCTGCAATAACTCTCTCCATCTCTAGGGTTTGTAGTATACCATATAGAATAGATAAAAGTCCCTTTTTAACTCTTGGACAATCTAGGATCGGATGTTTATGAACGATCCTTGATTCTTCGACTAACATTTGCAACAGATAATGTTTTGCCTGAAAAAAGTAAAACTTGTCTGATGATGGCACATCGTATTTTAACTGAAACTCCCTGAAATTATAAGGGCGTGTCGATAAAGAATTGATCAATTGATTTATATATATAATATGTTTAAGCCTCCAACGATGAAATACCTTATAACTTAAGCCTGGAATAAATCTAGGATTTCCCAAAAAGGGCAGATATCTAGTGGTGATATATCCATGACCTACCAATCTCATTGCCGTCCTCCAAGCCCTTATAAAATCTTTAGAAAGAGGATGTGTCCGAATTCTGAAACCGAGTTCCCTGTCTGAAGCGTGCAAAATAAATGGCAAAGATAATGGCCTACAAACTTCATCCTCTAGTTCAAGGTTCGAGAAATTATCTGCATGTGTTAACCTATCCAATGGATATCTTATTAAAGCTGCATTGTTATATTTTTTTAAGTTAGGGAGAGCCAGTCCCCCTTTAGAGATTGGAAGATATAATTTTTCTAATCTAATCCTCGGCTTTTTCCCTTTCCACAGAAAGTGCCGGAGTTCTTTCAAAAAATTGCAGATATCTATATCTTTTATCATTATTGGGAGCATTCTAATGAGTGAAGTAGAGAATTCTGGGTAGAATAAAGATTTTAAATACTGCCACCCTTCCCATTAATGAGAGCGGCATATTAACTCATTGTTTCAATCTTTCAATATTGTTTTGAAGGGCTGGAGTAATATTTAATTCATACCATTTAGCTTGATCTGATGATAGGTAAATTCCCAAATAACTTAATTTCTGTGTTTCTATGAATTGATATATTTGAGTATCCATTGGTTTCTTTAACCATAAGATTTTGGATTTAGAGTAATTGATTTTGTAACCTGATACCACTCCATAAGAGTCCAGTATATCTATTATACCCTTGACATATTTATCTGGGGATGAAACAAACATCAAAAGATCATCCGCAAAAAGCGAAATTTTAACCCTTTCTTTACCAATCTCAGCACCTACCAAAAAACTCCTAAGAAGAATGGCCAGTGGCTCCAGTACTAGATCAAAAAGCAATGGGGACATAGGATAGCCCTGCCTTGTGCCCCTCTTCAAGGGGAAGGGGGACGATAAATAGCTATTGACCAAAACCGAAGCTTCTGAATCAGAGTATACATTTGCTATTAATACCAAGAACCCAGCCTCAAAACCATATCTAGCCAATACTTCCATCATGACATGAATTTGAATCCGGGTGAGGGAAAAAAGATTATTTTGGGTAGGGTACACACTTTATAAATCCTTAAAACTAAATTACATGTACAATTGGACATGAAGAGACAGGTGGATTGAGGGCTGAATCTTTGATAAATAGATCCCAATATATATTTCGGATACTATCTTGTTGAAAAGGTGACGGACCCCATCCTATTCCACCACAAGATCTAGAGAGATTATTCACGTCTATCTATGAACAATGTTTATTGTTAGGTAAGTAGTGAGTTCTAATTATACTGATATATTTCTGTGCACTCTCCTCCAATTGTACTGTTATACTTTAGACCCCCATTATCTTTCTCAGAGCACCCATCTCCCCTGAACAACTGCTGGAGTAACCCTAAAGGTGTCATACCATAGTACATTACATAGCCAACTCCAGGCTTAGGGGCATTTAGAGCTATTTTTAAACACTTAGAACATTTTGTGCTATGTGCAGAACATTGGAATGGGACATGGAGATGTGCAAAATGCTCTCTCAACCCCCCCCCCCGTAGCCACCATATTGTTAGTGCTGGATTTTCACCAGGATCCGATGACAAAGCAAGGTACTGTGACTTTTATCTGAGGACTGTATTATTAACAAGAGCTGTGTTGGCATTAACAGACATCTAGACATCTAGATAGCAGCTGGAGGTGAGCAGTGGCTGCAGGACCTGGACAGTCCCAGATGGAGCAAGCCCAGTGACCACAATGAGTGGCAGCATCACAGACTCTGGGGCAGGTATTAACCCATCATCTTCTCCCCAATGTTCTTAGCCAGACTCATTGGATGCCGGAAAAGGAGCAGTGATCACTTCTTAGTTAAGGGTTTTACCAATTAGTGCTCCTAGGCAAGTACTAGGGGCTTATGTACAGAAACTTCAAGGGTAATATCCAGCATAAAAAATATCCTGAAAGATCTGCTCTGAAAATGATTGTAGAGTAGCTTCTCCCTATGCACCTCCAGGGGTAAGTCTGCCTGTATCCTGAGTAGCTAAATCTTATGGAAGGAGACTGCCTAAGCAAATAATGCTGTGTAATTAGAAGGATACCTGCTCTCTGTTACCTAGATTACAAGTTATGCGCTAAACCCAGTGTGTAAATAATGCTAAAAATTTTGTGGTACAGCACTTTCCATAGTGCTGCCATTACGAGTTACTAAAAAATCTTCTTGTGTTGTGCGATATGGTGCATTAAGCTCCATACCGCACAAAAGCCAAGTCCTTACTTGACATGCTCACCATTTCCCCCATATACATCAATCTGCGATCGCAGAATGGTGATAGCTATAACGCATTCCCCATTGATGTCTATGGAGACAAGAAGGTTATGTAAAAACCTAACACCCTAACTTAAACCCCTAGTCTAAATACCTCTCATCGGCCACCCCCCGACATCGCTGACACTAAATAAAGATATAAACCCCTAATCTGCCACCCACTGACATAGCCAACACAAAATAAAGATATTGTCCCCTAATCCGCTGTACACCGACATCAACAAAACTAAAGAAAAGTTATTAACCCCTAAACCACCACCCCTGCATCACAAATAATAAACTAAACCTATTAACCCCTAAACTGCCAAACACCACATTGCAACAAACTAAATTATACTATTAACTATTAACACACGATAACTTTAAATTAAAATCACAATATAACTACCTTCAAATAAATAAAAACTTACCTGTGAAATAAAAAAAAATAAGCTTAAACTATAAATAAACCTAACCTTACTATTTAAACAAAATAAAATTTACCAAAAATAAAAAACCTAAATTACAAAATTTAAAAATCCTAAGACTACAAAAAAAAATAACTTTACAAAAAACAGGCTAAAATTAAGAAAAATAAAAAAAATCTAAGATTACAAAAAATAATAAACGAAATTATCCAAAATATTAAGGGATTAAATGCTTACCGGATCCTTCTTCACAGAGGAGAGGAATTAACATAACTTAATTAAATAACTATGTACATGAGAATGTAGTGCAAAATAACGACAGACAAACTTTTTATGGGAAAATTTTGTGACCGTCACAGGCCATAAAATTTTATTAACCTAACAAAACTAGATAGAACTGATAGAACTGAAAATATATGGCGGCATAGAGATCAGCTAACCCAGAACAGCAAGGAGATCACCGGCCCAACGGGAACAGCAGCAGAGGGGTCTCTGCCCTAAGGAGATGACGCTGAGGGGTTGCAGAGATCACGTGACCATCCCTCAAAAGGGAGGAAGGAGGGTTACCGTCATGTGCACGTGAGGGCCTACCCTCCTCCCCGGAAGTCTGGTCATCACTCACCCCTAGCGACCTTCTCCTGCGCAACCGGACCAAGGATCTCCCGCCGCCAGGGTGAAAGAAGATCTTCCACCTAGATAAGGATTCCCTGTTACCAAGCCGTGTAAACCGCATAACAGGGAGAGGAGATCCATATCCTACAGTAATGGCTTATTGGGCCTAGGGTGAGTAGCCATAGCCCTGCCATTAAGGTGCCATCGAAATACAACATCATTAACTCATTACAAAAGGGGAAGGGAGGGAGGGGAAAAACTGTTTCAGCCAGGATCCGGAGAAGAAGAGGAAGTTGCAAGGGGGGAACTCGGCTTATCTACTGGTAAGGAGGGGCCTACCCTAAATTGCAACAATGTTGCACCCAGCACCTTCCCTCTCTCTTCTAACCCACTCTCCTACAGCCTTAACCCTTAGACTGCTCCAGGCTTATACTAAGCCCTACACTGCATTAAGGGATTAAATGCTTACCGGATCCTTCTTCACAGAGGAGAGGATTTAACATAACTTAATTAAATAACTATGTACATGAGAATGTAGTGCAAAATAACGACAGACAAACTTTTTATGGGAAAATTTTGTGACCGTCACAGGCCATAAAATTTTATTAACCTAACAAAACTAGATAGAACTGATAGAACTGAAAATATATGGCGGCATAGAGATCAGCTAACCCAGAACAGCAAGGAGATCACCGGCCCAACGGGAACAGCAGCAGAGGGGTCTCTGCCCTAAGGAGATGACGCTGAGGGGTTGCAGAGATCACGTGACCATCCCTCAAAAGGGAGGAAGGAGGGTTACCGTCACGTGCACGTGAGGGCCTACCCTCCTCCCCGGAAGTCTGGTCATCACTCACCCCTAGCGACCTTCTCCTGCGCAACCGGACCGAGGATCTCCCGCCACAAGGAAGCATTTTAATGGTACCCTTGCCGCCAACCCACAACCCGATTTACAGGAGGGGTAACAGAGCTCTCTGAATGTCCCCTATGAATAAATCCAGCCCCACATCTGAAAGGTGAACTTTATCCCTTCTATATAGCTCGGTTCTATCAGCCGAAATGGCTTCGTGCCGTACCACGAAGCCACCTGACCCAGTGACGGTTTTCGCTAAAGACGCATTGATCTTCTTCCTAACCCGGTATGCCGCCGTATGGGCCGACATATGCCTCCAGTGGAGACGGGGTATTATATGGGACCACCCTATCATGACCCCCGGGATGCGTACTCTTAGCCACCCAATGTCTGCCTGCATAACCTTGATCAACTGTAAAACTGGTATGGCCCCCACATCGTTACCCCCTAGGTGAAGAATAAGAATGTGAGGCTTCCCCCAGCGTACCAGGGCCTCAGATATGGTTCCTGCTAATTGGGGCCAGCACATCCCCCTATCACCCAACCACCTAACGGATGCCTTGTTGGGAGGGAGACCTAGGGATTGGCCAATTGGGAGGGACGCACAGCGTAGGGAGGCCCAGTGGACAAAGGAGTGGCCCACAATCCAGATTCGCTTCACTCCGGGGGTAGTGCCTGTGGAGACAAACATTTTAGTATCCTGAATTAACATCTAAACATTAAACAATTGGACGGACATAGGTTCTGAAACAATTGGACCGCCAACGCCCAATACGTTTTATGTCCTCGCTCGAGGAGCCCGCTTGCGCTGCGTTAGTCGCGGCCCCTATGCGAAAAGAGTGCGGGGCCAGTCTGCTAGCGTCCAGCCCCGCCTGGACTGCCGCCAATTTTAGGACCCTACCGAACTGAAATTTGGAAAGGGATCTGCCGTCCGCGTGGACCAGAAATTGTCCCGGGCCAGGCGGCCTTTGAGCCAGGTAAAGGTTAACGCAGTTAACCGGGCAGCATGCGCTGTTCACCTGAGGGTGAACGGGGATCCAGGTTCCCTTTCCCTCCTGATCTGTCTTTGATCGAGGCAGGAAAAGAAGTAAGGAATCAGGGGCAGCTCTAATATGCTGCAGTTGTATACCTGCCCCTGACGCCTGCTTGGAGGGTGCTACTACCTCACTAACTCTAAGAGCGGCGGCAAAGGCCAGATTAAACGCAGTTTTGAAGAGTAGAGCTTCAAAATCTGATCTACAGACCACGTAGAGCGCCAAGAGCAATCGCTCCAGGCGGTCGCGGGTGATGGGTTCGCGCGTGTCTATTTTTCGCTGCTGCGATCTGCCCCAACCCTTGATCACCTGTCTAATAAAAAAGGAATTGGTTGGGTCAGGAATGGCTAATGCCCCATAGAAAAATGAGAGGGCGGCCAATTTGGATTGTATTGCCCCCTGACGGACCCCAGAGGCATGCAAACTCACCAGCCAATCATGTAAGGTGTCCCTAGACCCCTGAGCAGCATCGGCTCCCCTGGACGCACAGAAATTGTCCCATTCAGACCACATGCGGGCATAGGCGTGCCAAGTGGATGGTGCTAAGGAGGAGCGGACCAACGGCAGCAAGGCTATCCAGGAAGGACGAGCTGCCAAAGGAAATCAGGACAGCGTAAACCCACGGCTGCAGCTTTGGGGGCTAACTGGCGAAATGTCACCCATTCGAATCGTGACAGGGCGTCAGCTACAACATTGTTAACGCCCGGGACATGACGGGCCTGGAACTGGATGTTAAGGTCCAGACAGCGCAACACCAGGTGGCGCAGCAAGGTAATGACCTTTGCTGAGGTGGCTGACAAGTTATTGATCGCAAAAACCACACTGATGTTGTCTGTCCAGAACACAACAGTCCCGTTCACCAACTTCTCACCCCACAGCTCGACCGCCAAGACCACGGGGAATAGCTCCAGGAGAGTTAGGTTGCGAGTAAGGCCCGCTGGGGCCCAGGACTCCGGCCAGGGCTCCGCGCTCCACTCTCCCTGGAAATAGGCCCCGTAACCGTGCGATCCAGCTGCGTCAGTGAAAAGGTGCAGTAACTGGCTAGACATGGGAGGGGTACGCCAGACCCGAATCCCGTTAAATCGCGTGAGAAATTGTTCCCAGACTACTAGGTCAGCTAGCAATTCACTCCCTAGGGTTATCTTTGACTTCGGGTTTGACCTACCACTAAGCTGTCTTTCCAGTCTACGGTTAAAAACCCGACCCATGGGGATAACTCTGCATGCGAAATTAAGCAAACCTAACAGAGATTGTAACTGTTTCAGGGAAATAACTGCATTAGAGACTGCAGCTCTGACCGCCTCAAGCATGCCCTGAACTTTATCAGGTGGCAACCTACAGAGCCTAGCCTGGGTATCGATTTCGATTCCCAGGAAAACTAAACAGGACGCGGGGCCTTGCGTTTTGTCCTCTGCCAGGGGCACCCCAAAATGCCTCATGACGCTGCGCATGATGTTCATTGTGGATAAACAATCATCGGAGCCTGCTCTCCCCACAATGAGAAAATCGTCCAGGTAGTGTGCTATGGGATCGCTGCCCACTTCTGAAGCTACGACCCAATGAAGAAAACTGCTGAACGCTTCAAACAAAGCGCATGACAAAGAGCAGCCCATGGGCAGGCAGCGGTCCACGTAGTACACACCTGCAAACTTACAACCCATTAGATGGAAAACTGAAGGGTGGAGTGGAAGAAGCCTAAATGCCGACTCAATGTCTAGTTTCGCCAATAGAGCACCATGACCCGCCCTCCTGACCAGGTCTAGTGCGCTATCAAAGGATTGATAGCGCACTGAGCTGAGTTGGGGGTCAATGGCATCATTGACTGAGCTACCTTTTGGGTACGACAGGTGCTGAATGAGGCGAAACTTCCCTGGCTCTTTCTTGGGAACCACCCCCAACGGGGAAATGACCAAATCAGGTAAAGGTGGGGCAGCAAAGGGGCCAGCCATTCGCCCTAAAGACACTTCTTTATTAATTTTATCCCTCACTACTTCGGGGTGTTGGTATGCTGAAATAAGGTTCCTATTAAATTTCTTACCCTTGATTTGCCTAACTGTGGGGATATGAAAACCAAATGAAAAACCCTCCCATAACATACGTGCCGCCGCCTGGTCTGGGTAAGCCCACAACCAGGGTGCCATCGCATGTACCTTAACTGGCGTTTCTGCCTTTCTGGCCCAAGCTTGCTGAAGGGGGCTTATTGGTATGGTCCCTACGTTTGATGCAGTCACTGCCAGGGTGTGGACCGGAGCAGTACCTGCAGATGTGTCTGAAGGTGCAGGCGCTACCCTTGTCACATTTTTTATCCTGGAAGGGCCAGCAAGTTCCCCCCCGTTTCCTGCTTCTAGTGTTGCGAAAGGACTGCTGCGCTGATTGCTGAGTTGAAGCTACAGCAGCGGGTGCACCCCCTTTTGGGTCCATTCGCTGCCACAACTGGTTGTCAGTAGAGTCAAAAGTCAGGGAAGGATTTCCTGCCATTTTCCTCCTGAACTCAGCATCATATTCCCTCCACACACCTTCACTGTGATTACGCTGAATCCAGTGAATAGTGTCCGTGTATTTTAGGATAGGCAAACTCTGGGAGGGGTACTTTTCGATATAACAGGAGGAAAAAACTCTGAAGCACTGGAGCCACTCATCAAAAGTGTCTGGGCGTTTAAATTTTTTAGGCCCTGTTCCCTCAACGCTCCTCTCTCTCTGCCTATACGCCTCCACCGAAAGGTCAAATATATTAACATATTTTCCACGGTGAATCCTACTGACCACCTTTTTGCGCAGGTGTCTATGCAATGAGTATATTTTTCCTGGGCTTGCGTCCCCATAAAGGGCTGCTCGCCTTTCAGAGATGGCCCTGGTAGGGAGAGGTTCAGCTGGCACCTCTGTAGAGGTAGATGGGTTTTGCGGGGCGGTATTACTAGCGCTGTCCTGCTTATTATCTGGCGCGACCCCCCTCTTTAAAATTTTCTTAATCATTCTAAACATTTTCTTCTGACCTGCCCCCTGTAAACCCAAGGAAGAGTCAGTCTCAGACCCTGAGTCAGAAGAGGATGAGTCAGAGGAAGAATGGTCATTGTGTGTAAATAAAGCATTCTCACCGTGACTAATGGCAGGAGGTCCCTGACCCATGCTGGTAACGGGCTGGCCTGCTTGCTGGTTTTGGAGGGCGACTCCTGAAGACCCTTGCTGTGCAGTGGAAGTGGTGGCTGCTGCTCCTGCTGTAATGCTGCCTGCTACTCCTGCATCCGCCCCACTCATGACTGTGGCAGTGGTGGTCCGTGTTTTTGCTGCACTTTGTGATCCAATTGCTCCCTGCAAAAGAGATAGAATTTGGCGAGCACTTTGCCCAATGGATGTGTCTGGATTATCAGTAGCAAGGGGTGGATGAGCTATATGAAGCGTGTTTGCAACCTGAGTATTATTTGCAGACATCACCATAGGTGTATGAAATCCCTGACTCGCTGACTGTCCATTCGCAGATGTCTGAGCATTCACACCCTGCTGGTCTACAATAGGGTTATGGCTAGCCTGGCTTATTGATTGTGCATGGCTTAATGAGTGTGCATGAGCGCCCTGCGTGGCTGCAATGGGGGAGTGGAGACCCTGAGCAAGGGCTTGTACTCCATGTATGCCTGTCATAATGGGATGTTGTACCTGGCCTAAAGATTGCACACTTGCATTATGTATGCCAACCAGGGGTGTATTATATCCCTGAGGTGCTGCTTGTACATTCACACCATGCAAAACCGCATTCACACCAATGGGGGATGGTAAATGATGAGACGGTAAATGATACTCAATGCTCTGATTCACATGCATACTGCGATCATTGCCTTGAGTCACATGCAGACTATTATCAGACATTTGTGTATTAATGACAATATCCTGCGGCTGAGCGGCCGCTTGAACTAAACCACTATCAGCCCTGTGTGGGTTAACAATATCGGGAGCGGCCTGCTGAACGGCATTTGCGTTATCTCCCATTTGTAAAAACTGTAATGGCCTCATTGCCCTGGAGGGGTTAACACTGCGTGCCCCCCTACCCCTATTACTGGCTATCTGCCTGGTACTACCTCTTATGATGGAGCGACCCCTTTGATGCCCCTGAGGATTAACGTTCAAATGTGCTGGTCGCTTGCGCTGTTTGCTTGCGCTGCTAAGGCCCCTCCGACCCCCCACTGATAACCCGCCAACGGCCAAGGACGGCTCTCGGTGCTCACCTGCAAGTGGCGTTGCCCCAGGAGCCGATGTCCTTGCGACCGCGCGGGAGTCTGCCAAGCCGGAAGTGCCGATGTCTGCTTCCGGTGACGTCACTAACATGGCGTTGACACCGGAAGTCGGCCCCGGACCACGCGGCTGGCGAAGGAGATCGCTAGGCCCTGGGGAGTCCAGCATAGGCCCTGGGGTGGCATGGGCCTCGGGTATGGTGCGCCTATGGGCAAGTGGACCGGGTGTTGCGGGTTGAGGGGCCGTTACAGAGGCCATGTCCCGGCCGGGCTGGGGACCGCGTGTTGCCACGTGTGGTGCCTCAATGAGAGGTGTGAAAGGGCAATGCCTGCTGGGGGTAGGTAAAGCAGGATCCGGATCCTGACTAGAAGGATCAGGAGGGAGAACAACTGGTGTCACGCTGGGCCCTGGGGAGGCTGCAGCCATTGCGGATATTATGTTTTTTAACAGGTCAGAAACTGCTGACATAGCAGCAGGGGGTACTGCACTAAGAAATGAGGCCTGTACACTATCAAGGGGTAAATTAACCTGCTGGGTCTGCAATGCTTGCGGTCTGGGGGATTCCTGAGCTAACTCAATATCAATAGGTCCCTGCTCTTCCACATTATGAACCTGGGCTGACACAACAGTAGTATATTGAGTTGGGGGAATGATATCTAAATCATCCTCAGTAACAGATGGAACACTTATCTTTATTTTTTCTTTTGCAGGTCCAGGAGGTTCCTGCTCCGACTGGTAACGTCTGGGAGGCCAAGTAGAACGCCTGGAACGATGCATAGCTGCACTGGTGATGACAGAACTGCTAAGAAAAACTGCTTCAGCCAGGATCCGGAGAAGAAGAGGAAGTAAGGAGGGGCCTACCCTAAATTGCAACAATGTTGCACCCAGCACCTTCCCTCTCTCTTCTAACCCACTCTCCTACAGCCTTAACCCTTAGACTGCTCCAGGCTTATACTAAGCCCTACACTGCATTTTTTTTAAAACCTAATCTACACCAAAATTAACCCCTAATCTAACAATAAGATACCAATAGCCCTTAAAAGGGCCTTTTGTAGCGCATGCCCTAAAGAAATCAGCGATTTTTGACAAAACAATTGCAAATTCCCACCTAACAATACAACCCCCACACACCCAAACCCCCAAACTAAAAAAATACCTAACTAAAATAAAGCTAAGATACCCATTGCCCCTAGAGGGGCATTTGTATGGGCATTGCCCTTGAAAGGGCATTCAGCTCTTTTGCTGCCCATTAAAAAATAAAAAAGCCCTAATCTCAAAAACAAAAACACCCCTCAAAAAACAAAAAAAAAAAGAGTCTGGTGGTGAAGGTCTTTTTCCAGGTGGATCCACCTTCATCCAGCGCGGGGACATCTTCTTTGTTCAGCCTGGTGGAGTGGAGGGAAAGCTACGCGGAGCTGGAACGGTGGCTGCGCAGACATATCCAGTGTCGAGGGTCCTCTTCATGCGATTGTCCGCTGCACACTGAAGATTAAATGCAAGGTACCCGTTTTATATTGGGGTACCTTGCATTCCTTTTGGCTGAAAATTTCAATTAAGCTAATAGGATGGGAGCTACTGAAATCCTTTTGGTTGTTTAAATTAGCGCTGGATGAAGATGGATTCGCCTGGAAGAAGACCTTCACCACTGGACTTCAGGAATGGTAGTTTTTGTTTTATTTTTTAAGGTGTTTTTTTTTTAGATTAGGGCCTTTTTAAAAATTTTAATGGGCAGTAAAATAGCAGGCAACAATCTGGCAATATATGCACAGCGTTGTTTCATCTGACATCTACCAAACGATAAAGGGTCAGATTAAGAGTGGCACGCTAACAGTTATGCGCAAGCAAAAAGAGGTTTATCGCGGGTGTTAATGTGCTTTGGGTTTAGCACTCGTATTACAAGTTGAAAGTAAACACGAACATTAGAATGATTAAAGTGTCATCAGAGCTCTGGTTAACTGTTTTACAAAGCAACAATGTTGCGCAAAACAAAAAATACATTGAAAAATACAGTTACACTCATAATAACACTATCTAATAATTTTTTTTTTTTTTAAATTTGCACACAAAAGTTATATATGTATACATATGTATTTATGTATTTCTATGTGTATATATGTATTTACAGACATAAACACACATATAAACACATAAATAGATATGTATACATATAGAGACATATACAGTTTATAAGTGCATTGGAGACCCTTGCAGTTAAAGTAGATGAAAACATATAAAACCATATTTATGCAATATTCATATTTAATAAAGTGT